>NC_047029.1:37352387-37621812 GCF_902652985.1 Pecten maximus | reverse complement strand
AGGAAAACTTCAATTGTCAAAATCCAAGATGGCTGCCTGTCGGCCATGTTGTTTATCCGATTGGTCTCAAAACGCAATATGCATAACTAGGCACCAAGGGGAACCTTCATCTGAAATTTGAGAAAGATCCCTTCAGTACTTTCTTAGAAATAGCGATAACAAACTTCAATTTTCAAAATCCAAGATGGCTGCCTGTCGGCCATGTTGTTTTCAGATTGGTCTCAAAACGCAATATGCATAACTAGGCACCAAGGGGAACCTACATATGAAATTTCAGAAAGATCCATTCAGTACTTTCTCAGAAATAGCGATAACAAACTTCAATTGTCAAAATCCAAGATGGCTGCCTATCGGCCATGTTGTTATCCGATTGGTCTCAAAACGCAATATATATAACTAAGCACCAAGGGGAACCTACATATGTAATTTGAGAAAGATCCCTTCGGCACTTTCTCAGAAATAGCGATAACAAGAATTGTTTACGGGCGGAGGGACGGACGGAGGGACGGACGGAGGGACGGACGGAGGGACGGAGGGACGGAGGGACGGACGGAGGGACGGACGGATGGACGACAGACCACGGACGCAGGGCGATTTGAATAGCCCACCATCTGATGATGGTGGGCTAAAAATGCCAAAAGTGCATTAATCCATAAAATGAAGTTGTTTAAACAAATTGACCAATTTTGGCCCCGCCCCTCAGGCGCCCTGGGGGGGTCAGCCCCACCATTTGTACAATTTTTAATCCCCACCCCATAGGGAAGCTACCAGTAAAATATGAGCGATATCCATTGCTTAGTTTTAGAGGAGAAGTCGTTTATATAAATTCTGCAAACTGACCCCTTTGGACCCGCCCCTCAGCCCCCAGGGGGGTCGGACCCATCATTTGTATAATTTCAAATTAATTCCTACCCCATGGTGATGCTACCAGTAAAATATGAGAGATATCCATTGCTTGGTTCAGGAGAAGAAGTCAATTATATGAATATAGCCCGACTGACCACATTTGGCCCCGCCCCTCAGGCCCCTGGGGGATCAGCCCCATCATTTGTACAATTTTGAATCCCCACCCCATAGTGATGCTACCAGGCAAATATGAGCTATAGCTATTGCATGGTTTCAGAGAAGAAGTCGTTTATCTGAATATAGCCGGATTGACCACATTCGGCCCGGCCCCTCAGGTCCCTTGGGGGTCAGCCCCATCATTTGTACAATTTTGAATCCCCACCCCATAGTGATGCTACCAGGCAAATATGAGCTATAGCTATTGCTTGGTTTCAGAGAAGAAGTCGTTTATCTGAATATAGCCGGATTGACCACATTCGGCCCCGCCCCTCAGGCCCCTGGGGGGTCAGCCCCATCATTTGTACAATTTTGAATCCCCACCCCATAGTGATGCTACCAGGCAAATATGAGCGATAGCCATTGCTTGGTTTCAGAGAAGAAGTCGTTTATATCAATAGCACCAAATTGACCCCTTTTGGCCCCGCCCAAGAGGCCCCCAGGGGGGCAGCCCCATCATTTGTACAATTTTGAATCCCCACCCTATAATGATGCTACCAGGCAAATATGAGCTATAGCTATTGCTTGGTTTCAGAGAAGAAGTCATTTATATGAATATAGCCGGATTGACCACATTCGGCCCCGCCCCTCAGGTCCCTGGGGGGTCAGCCCCATCATTTGTACAATTTTGAATCCCCACCTCATAGTGATGCTACCAGGCAAATATGAGCGATAGCCATTGCTTGGTTTCAGAGAAGAAGTCGTTTATATCAATAGCGCCAAATTGACCCCTTTTGGCCCCGCCCCAGAGGCCCCCAGGGGGTCAGCCCTATCATTTGTACAATTTTGAGTCCCCTACCCATAGGGATGCTTCTGACCAAATTTGATCAAATTCCGATCAGCGGTTATGAAGAAGAAGTCAAATAAGTCAATTGTTGACGGATGGATGGACGGACGGACGACAGACGGACGGACGGATGGACGACAGACGGACGGACGATGGACGACAGACGCCACGGTATGGCATAAGCTCACCTTGGTCCTTTGGACCAGGTGAGCTAAAAATTAGCGCAATGAAGAACTATCTCATTCCCATATTCTCTGTAGAAAAAGTGCATACAAAATATAGTTAGCACCATTATAATTTAGCGCAGTGCGTCAACAGTGAAAAGCTCTAAAATAAGATTACCACTAAAATATGTATGTTTACAGTATCAAATGAAAATTCTCATGGCTCAGTTGATGTTTAAATAAATTCTCACAATGAAACCAGCAGACGAACCACAACACACATAAAAATCATGAAACCTAGCAGACGAACCACAACACACATCAAAATCATGAAACCTAGCAGACGAACCACAACACACATAAAAATCATGAAACCTAGCAGACGAACCACAACACATATAAAAATCATGAAACCAGCAGACGAACCACAACACACATAACAAGAGATCCCAGAGGGATCTTGGCGCCCACCATTGAATGATCTTCATAGGTTCCATGTCAGATTGATCTTTTCTCTACTTTTCCCTTCATTTTACTAATCTGTGCAAATTGAGACATCCCTCCAGTACTTTTCAAACAAGGGAATCCTAGCTATATAAGAAATTGAGATTTAACGATAATGGCTGTTTGTTTGCCAGGTTGTTTTCAGGACAGACTGGTCCAAAAATGTAATACAAGGGACCAAGGGGAACCTACTTATGAAATTTGAGAAAGATCCATTCAGTACTTTGAGAAATAGAGATAACAAACTTCAATTGTCAAAATCCAAGATGGCTGCCTGTCGGCCATGTTGTTTTCAGATTGGTCTCAAAACGCAATATGCATAACCAAGCACCAAGGGAAACTTACATATGAAATTTCAGAAAGATCCATTCAGTACATTCTCAGAAATAGCGATAACAAACTTCAATTGTCAAAATCCAAGATGGCTGCCTGTCGGCCATGTTGTTTTCAGATTGGTCTCAAAACGCATTATGCATAACTACGCACCAAGGGAAACTTACATATGAAATTTCAGAAAGATCCATTCAGTACATTCTCAGAAATAGCGATAACAATCTTCAATTGTCAAAATCCAAGATGGCTGCCTGTCGGCCATGTTGTTTTCCGATTGGTCTCAAATCGCAATATGCATAACTAGGCACCAAGGGGAACCTACATAAGAAATTTCAGAAAGATCCATTTAGTACTTTCTCAGAAATAGCGATAACAAACTTTAACTGTCAAAATCCAAGATGGCTGCCTGTCGGCCATGTTGTTATCCGATTGGTCTCAAAACGCAGTATGCATAACTAGGCACCAAGGGGAACCTTCACATGAAATTTGAAAAAGATCCCTTCAGTACTTTCTCAGAAATAGCGATAACAAACTTCAATTGTCAAAATCCAAGATGGCTGCCTATCGGCCATGTTGTTTTCAGATTGGTCTCAAAACGCAATATGCATAACTAGGCACCAAGGGGAACCTTGATATGAAATTTGAGAAAGATCCCTTCTGTACTTTCTCAGAAATAGCGATAACAAACTTCAATTGTCAAAATCCAAGATGGCTGCCTGTCGGCCATGTTGTTATCCGATTGGTCTCAAAACGCAATATGCATAACTAGGCACCAAGGGGAACCTTCATATGAAATTTGAGAAAGATCCCTTCAGTACTTTCCGAGAAATAGCGATAACAAGAATTGTTTACGGACGGAGGGACGGACCACGGACCACGGACGCAGGGCGATTTGATGATGGTGGGCTAAAAATCATGAAACCTAGCAGACGAACCACAACACACATAAAAATCATGAAACCTAGCAGACGAGCCACAACACACATCAAAATCATGAACTTGACAGGATGTGTGTTATTTCAATTTTCTCAACTTGGGATTTTTCAAATTCTCACAAAGTTAATTTTCAAAATGTTAATTGAACACTTAACTGTGTTCTCACAATCATTTGATATAGAAACCATTAAAGTGTAATAATTTACATCTGTAACAGGAGTGAAAGATAAAACAACGCATTACTCTTCTAGTGAATTGCCCACCACCAGGCTAAAGTGAAATTACCATCAGCTGACATGAATTTCATTTGGCTAAAAAACCTGGTGAGACACTAAATGTACATTTTACAATTTCAGCTAAATTCTATCATTACCCTCCTGTTGGAAACCCTGCATACATACATTATTGTGAGTAAGAATACAGGTAATTACCTGAACTCGTTACATTATTGTGAGTAAGAATACAGGTAATTACCTGAACTTGTTACATTATTGTGAGTAAGAATACAGGTAATTACCTGAACTTGCCATCTGTTCTTCTCAGGAGGATGCCTTTATCTTCTTGTCTTCAGATGAAAATTAAACTACAACAGATTAACAAGAGTATGATCTAAATAAAAACAAAATACAAACAAGAGGCCCATGGGGCCTGTATCGCTCACCTGGTAAAAACAAACAAAAAAACATAAAATAAAACAATACCATTAACTATTTAAAGAGGCTTGCCCGCAGAGAGATCAGAAAAATTGGCTGATAGAAAAAGATTTTTTACACATGACAGATTGTTGGAATTGTTGAATTTTTCATTTTATTTTCCTTATAAAACGCTGAAAAGTGATATCAAAACCTCATTTTTAAAATATTATTTATTTAATCGCAACCCGCAATAAGTCCCCGCTATAAAGTGGAGTCTTATTTGATTGACACATCAAAGAAACAAGCACATGCACAGTGCCGCACAGTGATAACTTCAAAGGCAGCGGCGATTTACAAAGAAGATTTGCCGTTATATTCCATACATTTCCCTCTCAGGTTGAGTTTTAAAACATCTTTTAAATACATATTCTGTAATTGTTTTCAAGAAATAAAGTCGGAAAGCCTCTAATTTTGTCACATAGAAACGTGTACTGAAGTTATTTAGTGATCGGAGATGTGCCGTTTACCGGTCCGTCTGCGGGTAATGCTCTTTAAGCAAACAGTTCAATGTACAAATATTAGACAGATATGTCAGAGATGTGGTATACAGAGGATACATCAGGCACATCGAGGACAGAAAAAAATTATGTAAAATAAAATAAAAGTGTAGAGTCAAAACAGAAAATTGAGCTAGGACCACCAAACTCTAGATAGATGCTCTAACTAACTGAGCTACCAACTGGCCATTAGCCCATTCTAGTTCCGTTACCGTGGGTTACGAGTTACTCAAACTATACTAATGTAACAGGGTACAGGTAGCTATATATAGTGTGTCTCCGATAAGGGTCAAACCCACGACTCCTAGCTTCCCAGTCTGATGCTGGTCAAGATAAATCCCCTCCTCCATTCCAACAAGTTTATCTCAATCTCCCAAACACTCAACACCATGTCAACCTTGGTTCCTCAGTTCCAACGCTTAATTAATACTCCTCAATCTCTTTTAGCCAATGCACACAAAATTTTCTTGTGTTTTTATCAAAAACTGCAACATGAAGGTGAGTAAGTGATTAATCAATCTACCAGAGATCGAACATGCAAGCTCCATACAATATGTCATTCCCTAATTGAGCGATACAGAACAGCCTGTCCATACATCAACATTTTACTCAGGAATGTTCAATATTCTGAAATGTGTGTTGTGATGTATGGTGTAGTAAAAAGATGTTACCATCTTATGCAATATATATTTCTTTATGAGGAATGGTAAACATCTCCGTTTATGTTCACACATATACATGTGTCGCCTTCTCGCTTCGGGTTAGGGGGACCCGGAATTTCTCTTTAGCTCAGTCGCGATCGGTAGCTATAGAGCGGTGGACCAGTAACCGAGAATCGCAGGTTCGTTCCCGGCTGACTGCACACTACTACTCATTGAACTTTTACATTGGTGCCGCAGACCACTCCAAGAGGCTTCCTTGGAGATAGAACCTGGGTTGGTGTGTCCGGGGGCGAACATGTTTAAAGGAGGCAGTAGTGTAATACTGTACTTAGTGGAATGATCGCCTTCTAGCTTCGAGCTATGGCGAATTTCCCTTTAGCTCAGTCGGTGGAGCAGCGCACCAGTAAGCCGAGGGTCGTGGGTTCGATCCTAGCTAGTTGCAAACTCCTTGAACTTTTACACATGCATGTACATGTATCTATGTTTTTATTTATGGTAGTAATTGTCACCGTTTCAGTGTGTCAACTTTGGGTTGATGTGGAATAGGCTATATAATATTATCAAAAGTAACTGGTCAACCATTATACACTGTATGTGTAGATAATAAATCTTATTGAACAGAACAGCTTTGTTTCTGGTAGATCTAACTAAAAGAACTTTAGAAAACGAAAATAACATAATATGGTAAGTCACAGAAAAAAATGATATGGAAATGACCACTTAATCAAAAACGGCAAACTCACAACATTACCTGTAATCAGGGGCAGGAACTGTACGTCAGTTTGTCTTATAAAAACAAATTTAACAAGGATTTCAGCTAGGACCTAGGAAGTCGTAGGAAATTAAGAGGGATGGGCAACCCAAATCTATAAATAACATCTACTTTCATTTTAATATGTCGTATTACATAGTGTAAGAAAGAGTCTCCTCTACAATGTTTTGTAAATTAAGAAAAGATGGTTTGCTTTAAATTATAAAAGACAATATTTTAAATTATTTTTCATAATATCTTTTACTGCGCTTCTACCGGAAGTACATATCTGGCAGCTTCCTGTTTACCAACGACTGAAAAACGACAAGAGGAGTAAAGAAGTAGTCACCACTGTTCCACTAAAGCATCAAGATGGGGAAGGGATTCAATAATTATATGACCAAGAAGTTTTTCCATCCTGCCAGCAAGGAAAATATAAAGCGGGTAAGATGAATATAAACTTTGAATCTCCAAGGTTCGTCAACCCGTCTGATTTCCACAGGTTTATTTTTTTTTCTCAAATAGGTCCACAAATTCCAATACACAAAAAAAACACTGTGGTTGTTTTTGTTCGTGGCATGCATGGATAATAAAAAAAAATGAATTAAATTATGTAATTTGTACCTGTATACATATATATTTTGATGAATAAAATGTAAGTTACAAAAAAAAAAAAATCCAAGATGGCTGCCTGTCGGCCATGTTGTTATCCGATTGGTCTCAAAACGCAATACGCATAACTAGGCACCAAGGGGAACCTTCATATGAAATTTGAGAAAGATCCCTTCAGTACTTTCCGAGAAATAGCGATAACAAGAATTGTTTACGGACGGAGGGACGGACCAGGGACCACGGACGCAGGGCGATTTGATGATGGTGGGCTAAAAATCATGAAACCTAGCAGACGAACCACAACACACATCAAAATCATGAAACCTAGCAGACGAACCACAACACACATAAAAATCATGAAACCAGCAGACGAACCACAACACACATCAAAATCATGAAACCTAGCAGACGAGCCACAACACACATCAAAATCATGAACTTGACAGGATGTGTGTTATTTCAATTTTCTCAACTTGGGATTTTTCAAATTCTCACAAAGTTAATTTTCAAAATGTTAATTGAACACTTAACTGTGTTCTCACAATCATTTGATATAGAAACCATTAAAGTGTAATAATTTACATCTGTAACAGGAGTGAAAGATAAAACAACGCATTACTCTTCTAGTGAATTGCCCACCACCAGGCTAAAGTGAAATTACCATCAGCTGACATGAATTTCATTTGGCTAAAAAACCTGGTGAGACACTAAATGTACATTTTACAATTTCAGTTAAATTCTATCATTACCCTCCTGTTGGAAACCCTGCATACATACATTATTGTGAGTAAGAATACAGGTAATTACCTGAACTCGTTACATTATTGTGAGTAAGAATACAGGTAATTACCTGAACTTGTTACATTATTGTGAGTAAGAATACAGGTAATTACCTGAACTTGCCATCTGTTCTTCTCAGGAGGATGCCTTTATCTTCTTGTCTTCAGATGAAAATTAAACTACAACAGATTAACAAGAGTATGATCTAAATAAAAACAAAATACAAACAAGAGGCCCATGGGGCCTGTATCGCTCACCTGGTAAAAACAAACAAAAAAACATAAAATAAAACAATACCATTAACTATTTAAAGAGGCTTGCCCGCAGAGAGATCAGAAAAATTGGCTGATAGAAAAAGATTTTTTACACATGACAGATTGTTGGAATTGTTGAATTTTTCATTTTATTTTCCTTATAAAACGCTGAAAAGTGATATCAAAACCTCATTTTTAAAATATTATTTATTTAATCGCAACCCGCAATAAGTCCCCGCTATAAAGTGGAGTCTTATTTGATTGACACATCAAAGAAACAAGCACATGCACAGTGCCGCACAGTGATAACTTCAAAGGCAGCGGCGATTTACAAAGAAGATTTGCCGTTATATTCCATACATTTCCCTCTCAGGTTGAGTTTTAAAACATCTTTTAAATACATATCCTGTAATTTTTTTCAAGAAATAAAGTCGGAAAGCCTCTAATTTTGTCACATAGAAACGTGTACTGAAGTTATTTAGTGATCGGAGATGTGCCGTTTACCGGTCCGTCTGCGGGTAATGCTCTTTAAGCAAACAGTTCAATGTACAAATATTAGACAGATATGTCAGAGATGTGGTATACAGAGGATACATCAGGCACATCGAGGACAGAAAAAAATTATGTAAAATAAAATAAAAGTGTAGAGTCAAAACAGAAAATTGAGCTAGGACCACTAAACTCTAGATAGATGCTCTAACTAACTGAGCTACCAACTGGCCATTAGCCCATTCTAGTTCCGTTACTGTGGGTTACGAGTTACTCAAACTATACTAATGTAACAGGGTACAGGTAGCTATATATAGTGTGTCTCCGATAAGGGTCAAACCCACGACTCCTAGCTTCCCAGTCTGATGCTGGTCAAGATAAATCCCCTCCTCCATTCCAACAAGTTTATCTCAATCTACCAAACACTCAACACCATGTCAACCTTGGTTCCTCAGTTCCAACGCTTAATTAATACTCCTCAATCTCTTTTAGCCAATGCACACAAAATTTTCTTGTGTTTTTATCAAAAACTGCAACATGAAGGTGAGTAAGTGATTAATCAATCTACCAGAGATCGAACATGCAAGCTCCATACAATATGTCATTCCCTAATTGAGCGATACAGAACAGCCTGTCCATACATCAACATTTTACTCAGGAATGTTCAATATTCTGAAATGTGTGTTGTGATGTATGGTGTAGTAAAAAGATGTTACCATCTTATGCAATATATATTTCTTTATGAGGAATGGTAAACATCTCCGTTTATGTTCACACATATACATGTGTAGCAGGCCGGGTTTTAATTGTAAATACTCTACAGAGTTGTAGGGTCGCCTTCTCGCTTCGGGTTAGGGGGACCCGGAATTTCTCTTTGGCTCAGTCGCGATCGGTAGCTATAGAGCGGTGGACCAGTAACCGAGAATCGCAGGTTCGATCCCGGCTGACTGCACACTACTACTCATTGAACTTTTACATTGGTGTCGCAGACCACTCTAGTGAAAGCAAGAGGCTTCCTTGGAGATAGAACCTGGGTTGGTGTGTCCGGGGGCGAACACGTTTAAAGGAGGGAGTAGTGTAATACTGTACATAGTTGAATGATCGCCTTCTAGCTTCGGGCTATGGCGAATTTCCCTTTAGCTCAGTCGGTAGAGTGGCGCACCAGTAAGCCGAGGGTCGTGGGTTCGATCCTGGCTAGTTGCACACTACTACTCCTTGAACTTTTACACATGCATGTACATGTTATTATGTTTTTATTTATAGTAGTAATTTGTCACCGTTTCAGTTTGTCAACTTTGGGTTGATGTGGAATAGGCTATATAATATTATCAAAAGTAACTGGTCAACCATTATACACTGTATGTGTAGATAATAAATCTTATTGAACAGAACAGCTTTGTTTCTGGTAGATCTAACTAAAAGAACTTTAGAAAACGAAAATAACAGTATATGGTAAGTCATAGAAAAAAAATGATATGGAAATGACCACTTAATCAAAAACGTCAAACTCACAACATTACCTGTAATCAGGGGCAGGAACTGTACGTCAGTTTGTCTTATAAAAACAAATTTAACAAGGATGTCAGCTAGGACCTAGGAAGTCGTAGGAAATTAAGAGGGATGGGCAACCCAAATCTATAAATAGCATCTACTTTCATTTTAATATGTCGTATTACATAGTGTAAGAAAGGGTCTCCTCTACAATGTTTTGTAAATTAAGAAAGGATGGTTTGCTTTAAATTATAAAAGACAATATTTTAAATTATTTTTCATAATATCTTTTACTGCGCTTCTACCGGAAGTACATATCTGGCAGCTTCCTGTTTACCAACGACTGAAAAACGACAAGAGGAGTAAAGAAGTAGTCATCACTGTTCCACTAAAGCATCAAGATGGGGAAGGGATTCAATAATTATATGACCAAGAAGTTTTTCCATCCTGCCAGCAAGGAAAATATAAAGCGGGTAAGATGAATATAAACTTTGAATCTCCAAGGTTCGTCAATCCCGTCTGATTTCCACAGGTTTATTTTTTTTTTCTCGAATAGGTCCACAAATTCCAATACACAAAAAAACACTCAAATACAGATAGCGTTTACTCCAGTATTCTTATTGTATGTATAAGACCATTAATGTATGATTATTGTAATATCGGGCATAATATTAATGAATGGGTTTCAAAAGTTTAGATTTAGTCTGAAAAGTCATAACTTTCTACTTATAGTAGAGACATATATAGAGAGATAAGTAACATCGCTATTTCCCCGTACAAGTGGTGGCTCCTTTTATTCGTTGCCACTCAAGCATATCCCTTATCGAGAGCGCCCTGTCCCCTATCAAACACACGCGAGCACAGGTAAATCGGGCTTTCCGCATGTGTTGTGTATCGATGGACTGGAACTATTCGACATGTTCTGGTTAATCCGCCATTACGTCAGACCAAAACATCGTCATTTTAAATACACACAAAAAGCACATTGTTTTATTTTGGCCACTACAAAAGTTACCACATTAACCAAAAACTATCATACTTATGGAATATGGTCTTGTTTATCATGCACATTGTTGTCATTTATCCGTATTCTCGAAAATCCAATAGGGACTTTTCGAAAATTGGAGATTCCCGCCGATCTTTCCTGCGGTGTGCTTGACTTTCATACTCAAAATACAAACACTTGGACAGCAAATTGTGATATATTTCATATTGATGACACTTCTGCACTTTAATTTGATATTAATAAAATTAAAGCACATAATTGGATCTTGCTGATGATTTCAAATAGAAATTATCGATAATTATGTGTGTGGTTTTCACTATTTCTCTAATATGGCGTCAAGTGAAGACTGAACCGAGCGACCGCAAAGGATTGTGGGAAGGTCAGGGGCCACTATGTTAACACAAGGGCAAATAGAGAGTTACCAATCTCTCTGTATATATGTCTCTGCTTATAGTAACTATACATTAACAGTATAATTGTTATTCCTAAATCCATACTATAAATGGTTTTTTTATCTAAGGTATGGATGGCTGAACAAAAAACCCAGTTTGATAAGAAAAAACAAGAAGACTTGTTAGCACAATATCAGAAGGAACAAGACATGTATAGAAACAGGTATGTTTGTTTCAGATTGAAAGAGAGGTGGGAGATCATAATAAGGTTATACTTTACAACTTTTTTTAGTTTTCATTTCATATGATATAATAAAACAAGTCAGGGTCAGAAAAAAGACAGCTCTGATTGCCCAGGCCAGTAGATTTGGTCTGTGGACAAGTAAATATTTGTGACTACTTGCCCAGTTGGCAAGTGCTAAATATCTTGTAAACTCTACTTTTTCCTTAGATCTAGGATAACCCAAGATACTACAAATTCAGTTGAATTGGACCATTGTTTAGGCCTGTACTTTTGAACCAAAACTTGCCCAAATGACCAGTAATGCTGAAATCATTTTTCATGTCCTGCAAGTTTGGAAGTTTTGTGTGTTATAAATAATTAATGTTATCACAAAATTTGCGAGAAACAATGTTTTCTTTTAAACCATCACCAAGCCAAGGCCACCATGGTGTCCTGTTCACTTTCTTGTCAGAATGTCTGTCATTCTAAAGTCAGTTACATCATTTATGAGTAATAAATCAGACTAAATATCATCACATCAACGAAAATATTGCAGCTCATGTATTGATTGATTATATTCTGATTTGTCCTGTAGTGGAATTAAACTGTACAGATCAGTAAAAGACATAGGGAAATAGGCAAATGTCTATGTTTGTATTGGATAACAAAGAGTTTAGCTTAAAACAATATGGAAAAGAATTTATTTATTTCTTATTCAGTATAGATAAACCAGGAATATGTGATTTAATCTATTTACCATAAAAATCTCTTTTGATTCACAGAGCTCTGCTTGGAGATGAAAAGGCAAAACTAGGGTTGAGTTTCATGTATGATGCTCCACCAGGAATGAAGAAGAAAGAGGTATTTCTTAATTTGTTAATGTTAAATTTTTTTTTTTTTAATATGTTAATGCATTTCAGTTAAGATGTTGACTATACAAGGTTAGAGAAATAACTATTGGTAAAAATATCAGTGATTTGAAAGTAATACTTGAATGTCTAGTAAATATCTATTTGAGTTTCGCATTTAGTATCCTAGAAGTGTAAGGGTTTTATTTGCATGTCAGTACTCATGGTTTCTTCTTACATTCTGTTTGTAACAGACTCCAACAGTTGTTACACAACACACACTATATTCTAATTAATACCAAACACTAATGTAAGATAGTGTGTTTAAAAGTACAAAAACAGATTATTTTGTGGTTGGTAACATCAGTGCTGGCCTTTAACATCCTGTATCTTCTACCAAAGATGGAAGTCTCATATACTGGTGATTTATATATGTTCTGCAGCAGGAAGAAGGAGAGGCAGAGGTGAAGTTTGACTGGCAGAGAAAATACAATGCACCTAGAGAACAGTAAGTGTAGATAATGATATAGTACAGGAACAAGACTTTGGTATAAACATCGAGTCACAATAACTCGGTCAATAAAACATTAGAATAATGATATATTACAGGAACAATAAAACATTAGAATAATGATATATTACAGGAACAATAAAACATTAGAATAATGATATATTACATGAACAATAAAACATTAGAATAATGATATATTACAGGAACAAGACTTTGGTACAAACAGCAAGTCACAATAACTCGGTCAATAAAACATTATATTAGAATAATGATATATTACAGGAACAAGACTTTGGTACAAACAGCAAGTCACAATAACTCGGTCAATAAAACATTAGAATAATGATATATTACAGGAACACAATGACTGGGTCAGTAAAACATTAGAATAATGATATATTACAGGAACAATAAAACATTAGAATAATGATATATTACAGGAACAATAAAACATTAGAATAATGATGTATTACAGGAACAATAAAACATTAGAATAATGATATATTACAGGAACAATAAAACACTAGAATAATGATATATTACAGGAACAATAAAACACTAGAATAATGATATATTACAGGAACAATAAAACACTAGAATAATGATATATTACAGGAACAAGACTTTGTACAAACAGCGAGTCATAATGACTCGGTCAATAAAACATTAGAATAATGATATATTACAGGAACAATAAAACATTAGAATAATGATATATTACAGGAACAATAAAACACTAGAATAATGATATATTACAGGAACAATAAAACACTAGAATAATGATACATTACAGGAACAAGACTTTGTACAAACAGCGAGTCACAATGACTCGGTCAATAAAACATTAGAATAATGATATATTACAGGAACAATAAAACATTAGAATAATGATATATTACAGGAACAATAAACATTAGAATAATGATATATTACAGGAACAATAAAACATTAGAATAATGATATATTACAAGAACAATACTTTGGTACAAACATCGAGTCACAATAACTCGGTCAATAAACATTAGAATAATGATATATTACAGGAACAATAAAACATTAGAATAATGATATATTACAGGAACAAGACTTTGGTACAAACAGCAAGTCACAATAACTCGGTCAATAAAACATTAGAATAATGATATATTACAGGAACAAGACTTTGGTATAAACAGCGAGTCACAATGACTCGGTCAGTAAAACATTAGAATAATGATATATTACAGGAACAATAAAACATTAGAATAATGATACATTACAAGAACAATACTTTGGTACAAACATCGAGTCACAATAACTCGGTCAATAAAACATGAGAATAATAAACCTCGAGTGAAGTTCTGAAGTGGTTTGACCCCTACTCAGGAAGGTTTGTGTTTCTAAGGAACCTGATATTTCAGACCTGCCTCTTCTGTTTTGTCCCCTATAACTTACCATACATGTACTCTACTAGCCTCCCATATCTTGTTCAGTGAGGAAGTCACCAGCTACTACAAGAAGACAAGTCTCACTTGGGTTATAATCCCAGAAAACAAGTAAAGATACAACCGAGATTTATTGAATTATTTACCAAATCAAATTTCTGGCTGATAAATATAATTTCTGCAGTGTCAGGTGATTAAATCTCTTCTTTGTTGAGGACATTATAGTTTTGCCCTGGGTACCTCTTCTTTGTTGAAGACATTATAGTGTTGCCCTGGGTTTGAACCTAGGGACCCTCAGCTCTGTCTGACATTTACAATCCATATTTTGTTATTGATATGTAAAGGTTTATATTGAACATTGTTGAGGAAAGAAAGTAATTCAAATTTAACAAGAACAAAATAAATACCTCTGACAATATTTACCTGAACAAATGGATCACACGGGCACTGGTCACCTGGATGGTATGAAACATTTCATTTACGAGTACCTGTATTTCTTTTGTCTTAAAGGGACATATTTTACATAATGTATTCCTTCCAAATTATCACACAAAGGTAGAAATGACTAGCAATTGTCTATAGATATGACTTGTACTTCAATTTAATGATTTGTTTGAAACATTATGCCAAAGTAAAAACAGACTGGGCTTTGCATTATAGGTATGCTAAGGATGATGAAATGATCCGGGATCAGCCGTTTGGTGTGGAGGTGAGAAATGTGCGCTGTATAAAATGTCGTAAGTGGGGACACGTTAACACTGACAAGATATGTCCACTGTTTGGGAAAGATCTCACGGCTGAACCTGAACAACGTAAGTAACAGTATGTATTTATGTCACAATAGATTCAGAAAAGACATTTTCTGTATAATTCTGTAAAAAAAAAATTACCTTGTCACTAAGTACACAGGAGTAGTGTAATTTTCTCTCTTTAATTGTACATATGAAATGTCAATAATGACTTGGAAATTAAAGAAGAGTTTTAAAAAGCTCAAAAGCTATTTTGAAAGAAGCATTGTTATTGACCTTTTTTTTTTTTTATGACATCGTATGACATAAAAATCATGTGGTTGTTTAAGTGTAAATTTGCTTTTTCTTAGGAAAAGTCAATTTAATAACTACACTTGACAGCTTATTTATTGTTTCTGTGTTATGACTCCATACTGTACAAATGTGAGTTTGTCGTTAGATAAATAAAACCTTATTTTAGACACTGAACTCATTATATGGCTAATTGTATGTATACAACAAAGTAAGTTTTGTAAAACATTTATTGTATGGATTTGTAGCTGAAAACAGTGCCTCGTCTCTGCTGGAGAGTATGCAGGAGGATGGATTTGCCTTGAAACAGAGCATCATGGGAAGAATGTCAGATCCTCGAGCAACCAATGAGGTAATTTATATAAGATTATATATGTATTTTAACACTAATATTGCATTAGGTGAACTGTTATACCATTGTGTGTCTCTTCTTGTTAAATTAATTTTTAATGAACAAAAAAGTCATTTATAATGAACCAGCTGGTTATAATCTATTAACAGTTGTCAAAGAAATTCAACACTTAAGTCTTGTGACTTTTGTATAAGTCTGTTGGTGGACTTCAGTCCCAAGCTTTATCAAAACCTGCTTCTCTTGCTTTAATTCATTCAAATAGTAATCCTTTTCAGATTTGATCTTCTTTTGATATATATCCAATGTAAGAAAAATATGAAATTAATTAAAATAAATCCATAATTATGGAGCAGTTGCACCTTCCCATTGAGATTTTGTTACATTTCTTTCGACCTACTTTTCCTCCGTTCGAGTCCTCAGAGGAAATATTTGGCTCTACTGTATCTCACTCTCAATCAGTGTTTTAAGGTGTTGTATATATTACAGGTATAATTATTATATTCTGTACAATCCTCCTCGGATCTGAATTGACTTTTTCTCTTCTTTGGTACAGGATTACCGTGACTTCTAAATTGAAACTCGGCTTCTACATGGTCATTTCTATTTCTTATTTGGTCTATGGGAAGAAATACATATTTTTACCATAATCATGACTAATATAATTATAAAATTGATATGCTCATCCATTTGTATTTTATTTATCAGTTCCTTCTTACAGCTTTGAACAAAGAAGTTTGGCCAAATATTTTGAGGGACCATTAAACACCGATTAAATCAAGACTTCCAACTTTACTTATTTTTTATGTCTAGATTGTTAGAGGAAACATTGTACTAGGGTATGTCCTTCTTACAAACTGATTTTGTTCTATTTTAGCAAATCATTGACAGTGAGGATGAAGATGACCCTGAAGTCCAGTTTCTAAAGTCACTGACACCTAAACAGAAGAAAAAGCTGTTGAAGTAAGGAAAGAAAAACAAGAGATATTAAAAAAAAAGATTGTTTATCTATTAATCTCAATATAGCAGAAAGGTGTGAAATTATGTATTTTACCTGTGGTACCTAGGGTATTTAGAAATGTCAATTACAAAACTGAACTGGACAGTAAATTATGTAAAAGGAACATACCGTCTTGAAAAGAAAAAAGACACAGACAGTTACAAGGAATAGAGGGGTGTTAGGGCCTATATGCTGTGGTAATACAAGGAATAGAGGGGTGTTAGGGCCTATGTGCTGTGGTAATACAAGGAATAGAGGGGTGTTAGGGCCTATGTGCTGTGGTAATACAAGGGAATAGAGGGGTGTTAGGGCCTATGTGCTGTGGTAATACAAGGAATAGAGGGGTGTTAGGGCCTATGTGCTGTGGTAATACAAGGAATAGAGGGGTGTTAGGGCCTATGTGCTGTGGTAATACAAGGAATAGAGGGGTGTTAGGGCCTATGTGCTGTGGTAATACAAGGAATAGAGGGGTGTTAGGGCCTCTGTGCTGTGGTAATTTGAATACTGTAAACGTACTTATTTTAGCGCAATCAAATTTTAGCGCATTTGCAGATTTTAGCCAGTCAGCGCAATGATGAATTAGCGCATCCACAGAACTTTCTATAGAAATAGAACGTACAAAAAGTAATAAGCGCAATCATAATTTAGCGCAAGGATTCCAGCGCGAAAAGCGCTAAAATAAAATTACCGCTAAAATATGTACGTTTACAGTAACCTATAACTTAGATATATAGAAGTCTCAGCAATCATTATAAATCATTATAAATTCTTAAACTCCCCTTCGGGTGGGATCTTACCCCCAAGGGGATGAATGATTCTATAAATCTGTTCTATGGCACAGCCGGGATGAACTCTATCTAACCATTACTCAGATTTAATTGTATACCCAAATCTTGCCCCCTTGCCCCCCCCCAATCAATGATCAATTCTATTAATCTTATCTATAATACAGCTCAGGTGAACGCCATCTGATCATAACTTATAACTCTAATTGGGATCCCCTAGCTGGCCCTCAATGGGATGAATGATGATATTAATCTGATCTTTGATACAGCCGACATGAACTATTATGATCATTGCTTTTACACCAACAGGAGATTGAACAAACTTCAAAATAAAGGAAAACACAAATCCAGTAAAAAATCTAAAAAGAAAAAGAAAAACAGAAGGAAGTCAGCTTCATCAGATTCAGGTAAACATTAAATTGTTTTTATACCCAAAAACAAGTATTAGGAACCAGTATGTTTTTTAGCCCACCATCATCAGATGGTGGGCTATTCAAATCGCCCTGCGTCCGTGGTCCGTCGTCCGTCCGTCCGTCCGTCCGTCCGTCCCTCCGTCCGTAAGCAATTCCTGTTATCGCTATTTCTCAGAAAGTACTCAAGGGATCTTTCTCAAGTTTCATATATAGGTTCCCCTTGGTTCCTAGTTATGCATATTGCATTTTGAGAGCAATCGGAAAACAACATGGCTGACAGGCAGCCATCTTGGATTTTGACAATTGAAGTTTGTTATCGCTATTTCTCAGAAAGTGCTGAAGGGATCTTTCTCAAATTTCAGATGTAGGTTTCCCTCGGTATCTAGTTATGCATATTGCATTTTGAGACTAATCAGAAAACAACATGGCCGACAGGCAGCCATCTTGAATTTTGACAGTTGAAGTTTGTTATCGCTATTTCTCAGAAAGTGCTGAAGGGATCTTTCTCAAATTTCATATGTAGGTTCCCCTCTGTGCTTAGTTATGCATATTGCATTTTGAGGCCAATCGGAAAACAACATGGCCGACAGGTAGCCATCTTGGATTTTGACAATTGAAATTTGTTATCACTATTTCTCAGAAAGTACTGAAAGGATCTTTTTCAAATTTCATATGTAGGTTCCCCTCAGTGCCTCGTTATGCATATTGCATTTTGGGACCTATCGGAAAACAACATGGCCGACAGGCAGCCATCTTGGATTTTGACAATTGAAGTTTGTTATCGCTATTTCTCAGAAAGTGCTGAAGGGATCTTTCTCAAATTTCAGATGTAGGTTCCCCTTGGTATCTAGTTATGCATATTGCATTTTGAGACTAATCAGAAAACAACATGGCCGACAGGCAGCCATCTTGAATTTTGACAATTGAAGTTTGTTATCGCTATTTCTCAGAAAGTGCTGAAGGGATCTTTCTAAAATTGCATATGTAGGTTCCCCTTCATGCCTAGTTATGCATATTGCATTTTGAGGCCAATCGGAAAACAACATGGCTGACAGGCAGCCATCTTGTATTTTGACAATTGAAGTTTGTTATCGCTATTTCTCAGAAAGTGCTGAAGGGATCTTTCTCAAATTTCATATGTAGGTTCTCCTCTGTGCCTAGTTATATGCATATTGCATTTTGAGGCCAATCGGAAAACAACATGGCCGACAGGTAGCCATCTTGGATTTTGACAATTGAAGTTTGTTATCACTATTTCTCAGAAAGAACTGAAAGGATCTTTTCCAAATTTCATATGTAGGTTCCCCTCAGTGCCTCGTTATGCATATTGCATTTTGGGACCTATCGGAAAACAACATGGCTGACCGGCAGCCATCTTGGATTTTGACAATTGAAGTTTGTTATCGCTATTTCTCAGAAAGTACTGAAGGGATCTTTCTCAAATTTCATATGTAGGTTCCCCTCGGTATCTAGTTATGCATATTGCATTTTGAGACTAATCAGAAAACAACATGGCCGACAGGCAGCCATCTTGAATTTTGACAATTGAAGTTTGTTATCGCTATTTCTCAGAAAGTGCTGAAGGGATCTTTCTAAAATTGCATATGTAGGTCCCCTTGATGCCTAGTTATGCATATTGCATTTTGAGGCCAATCGGAAAACAACATGGCTGACAGGCAGCCATCTTGTATTTTGACAATTGAAGTTTGTTATTGCTATTTCTCAGAAAGTGCTGAAGGGATCTTTCTCAAATTTCATATGTAGGTTCCCCTCTGTGCCTAGTTATGCATATTGCATTTTGAGGCCAATCGGAAAACAACATGGCCGACAGGTAGCCATCTTGGATTTTGACAATTGAAGTTTGTTATCACTATTTCTCAGAAAGAACTGAAAGGATCTTTTTCAAATTTCATATGTAGGTTCCCCTCAGTGCCTCGTTATGCATATTGCATTTTGGGACCTATCAGAAAACAACATGGCCGACAGGCAGCCATCTTGAATTTTGACAATTGAAGTTTGTTATCGCTATTTCTCAGAAAGTGCTGAAGGGATCTTTCTAAAATTGCATATGTAGGTTCCCCTTCATGCCTAGTTATGCATATTGCATTTTGAGACCAATCGGAAAACAACATGGCTGACAGGCAGCCATCTTGTATTTTGACAATTGAAGTTTGTTATTGCTATTTCTCAGAAAGTGCTGAAGGGATCTTTCTCAAATTTCAGATGTAGGTTCCCCTTGGTATCTAGTTATGCATATTGCATTTTGAGACTAATCAGAAAACAACATGGCCGACAGGCAGCCATCTTGAATTTTGACAATTGAAGTTTGTTATCGCTATTTCTCAGAAAGTGCTGAAGGGATCTTTTTCAAATTTCATATGTAGGTTCTCCTCTGTGCCTAGTTATATGCATATTGCATTTTGAGGCCAATCGGAAAACAACATGGCCGACAGGTAGCCATCTTGGATTTTGACAATTGAAGTTTGTTATCACTATTTCTCAGAAAGAACTGAAAGGATCTTTTTCAAATTTCATATGTAGGTTCCCCTCAGTGCCTCGTTATGCATATTGCATTTTGGGACCTATCGGAAAACAACATGGCTGACAGGCAGCCATCTTGTATTTTGACAATTGAAGTTTGTTATTGCTATTTCTCAGAAAGTGCTGAAGGGATCTTTCTCAAATTTCATATGTAGGTTCCCCTCTGTGCTTAGTTATGCATATTGCATTTTGAGGCCAATCGGAAAACAACATGGCCGACAGGTAGCCATCTTGGATTTTGACAATTGAAGTTTGTTATCACTATTTCTCAGAAAGAACTGAAAGGATCTTTTTCAAATTTCATATGTAGGTTCCCCTCAGTGCCTCGTTATGCATATTGCATTTTGGGACCTATCGGAAAACAGCATGGCTGACCGGCAGCCATCTTGGATTTTGACAATTGAAGTTTGTTATCGCTATTTCTCAGAAAGTACTGAAGGGATCTTTCTCAAATTTCATATGTAGGTTCCCCTCGGTATCTAGTTATGCATATTGCATTTTGAGACTAATCAGAAAACAACATGGCCGACAGGCAGCCATCTTGAATTTTGACAATTGAAGTTTGTTATCGCTATTTCTCAGAAAGTGCTGAAGGGATCTTTCTCCAATTGCATATGTAGGTTCCCCTTGATGCCTAGTTATGCATATTGCATTTTGAGGCCAATCGGAAAACAACATGGCCGACAGGCAGCCATCTTGTATTTTGACAATTGAAGTTTGTTATTGCTATTTCTCAGAAAGTGCTGAAGGGATCTTTCTCAAATTTCATATGTAGGTTCCCCTCTGTGCATAGTTATGCATATTGCATTTTGAGGCCAATCGGAAAACAACATGGCCGACAGGTAGCCATCTTGGATTTTGACAATTGAAGTTTGTTATCACTATTTCTCAGAAAGAACTGAAAGGATCTTTTTCAAATTTCATATGTAGGTTCCCCTCAGTGCCTCGTTATGCATATTGCATTTTGGGACCTATCGGAAAACAACATGGCCGACAGGCAGCCATCTTGGATTTTGACAATTGAAGTTTGTTATCGCTATTTCTCAGAAAGTGCTGAAGGGATCTTTCTCAAATTTCATATGTAGGTTCCCCTCGGTATCTTGTTATGCATATTGCATTTTGAGACCTATCGGAAAACAACATGGCCGACAGGCAGCCATCTTGGATTTTGACAATTGAAGTTTGTTATCGCTATTTCTCAGAAAGTGCTGAAGGGATCTTTCTCAAATTTCAGATGTAGGTTCCCCTTGGTATCTAGTTATGCATATTGCATTTTGAGACTAATCAGAAAACAACATGGCCGACAGGCAGCCATCTTGAATTTTGACAATTGAAGTTTGTTATCGCTATTTCTCAGAAAGTGCTGAAGGGATCTTTCTAAAATTGCATATGTAGGTTCCCCTTCATGCCTAGTTATGCATATTGCATTTTGAGGCCAATCAGAAAACAATATGGCTGACAGGCAGCCATCTTGTATTTTGACAATTGAAGTTTGTTATTGCTATTTCTCAGAAAGTGCTGAAGGGATCTTTCTCAAATTTCAGATGTAGGTTCCCCTTGGTATCTAGTTATGCATATTGCATTTTGAGACTAATCAGAAAACAACATGGCCGATAGGCAGCCATCTTGAATTTTGACAATTGAAGTTTGTTATCGCTATTTCTCAGAAAGTGCTGAAGGGATCTTTCTCAAATTTCATATGTAGGTTCTCCTCTGTGCCTAGTTATGCATAATGCATTTTGAGGCCAATCGGAAAACAACATGGCCGACAGGTAGCCATCTTGGATTTTGACAATTGAAGTTTGTTATCACTATTTCTCAGAAAGAACTGAAAGGATCTTTTTCAAATTTCATATGTAGGTTCCCCTCAGTGCCTCGTTATGCATATTGCATTTTGGGACCTATCGGAAAACAACATGGCTGACCGGCAGCCATCTTGGATTTTGACAATTGAAGTTTGTTATCGCTATTTCTCAGAAAGTACTGAAGGGATCTTTCTCAAATTTCATATGTAGGTTCCCCTCGGTATCTAGTTATGCATATTGCATTTTGAGACTAATCAGAAAACAACATGGCCGACAGGCAGCCATCTTGAATTTTGACAATTGAAGTTTGTTATCGCTATTTCTCAGAAAGTGCTGAAGGGATCTTTCTCAAATTGCATATGTAGGTTCCCCTTGATGCCTAGTTATGCATATTGCATTTTGAGGCCAATCGGAAAACAACATGGCCGACAGGCAGCCATCTTGTATTTTGACAATTGAAGTTTGTTATTGCTATTTCTCAGAAAGTGCTGAAGGGATCTTTCTCAAATTTCATATGTAGGTTCCCCTCTGTGCATAGTTATGCATATTGCATTTTGAGGCCAATCGGAAAACAACATGGCCGACAGGTAGCCATCTTGGATTTTGACAATTGAAGTTTGTTATCACTATTTCTCAGAAAGAACTGAAAGGATCTTTTTCAAATTTCATATGTAGGTTCCCCTCAGTGCCTCATTATGCATATTGCATTTTGGGACCTATCGGAAAACAACATGGCCGACAGGCAGCCATCTTGGATTTTGACAATTGAAGTTTGTTATCGCTATTTCTCAGAAAGTGCTGAAGGGATCTTTCTCAAATTTCATATGTAGGTTCCCCTCGGTATCTTGTTTTGCATATTGCATTTTGAGACCTATCGGAAAACAACATGGCCGACAGGCAGCCATCTTGGATTTTGACAATTGAAGTTTGTTATCGCTATTTCTCAGAAAGTGCTGAAGGGATCTTTCTCAAATTTCAGATGTAGGTTCCCCTTGGTATCTAGTTATGCATATTGCATTTTGAGACTAATCAGAAAACAACATGGCCGACAGGCAGCCATCTTGAATTTTGACAATTGAAGTTTGTTATCGCTATTTCTCAGAAAGTGCTGAAGGGATCTTTCTAAAATTGCATATGTAGGTTCCCCTTCATGCCTAGTTATGCATATTGCATTTTGAGGCCAATCGGAAAACAACATGGCTGACAGGCAGCCATCTTGTATTTTGACAATTGAAGTTTGTTATTGCTATTTCTCAGAAAGTGCTGAAGGGATCTTTCTCAAATTTCAGATGTAGGTTCCCCTTGGTATCTAGTTATGCATATTGCATTTTGAGACTAATCAGAAAACAACATGGCCGATAGGCAGCCATCTTGAATTTTGACAATTGAAGTTTGTTATCGCTATTTCTCAGAAAGTGCTGAAGGGATCTTTCTCAAATTTCATATGTAGGTTCTCCTCTGTGCTTAGTTATGCATAATGCATTTTGAGGCCAATCGGAAAACAACATGGCCGACAGGTAGCCATCTTGGATTTTGACAATTGAAGTTTGTTATCACTATTTCTCAGAAAGAACTGAAAGGATCTTTTTCAAATTTCATATGTAGGTTCCCCTCAGTGCCTCGTTATGCATATTGCATTTTGGGACCTATCGGAAAACAACATGGCTGACCGGCAGCCATCTTGGATTTTGACAATTGAAGTTTGTTATCGCTATTTCTCAGAAAGTACTGAAGGGATCTTTCTCAAATTTCATATGTAGGTTCCCCTCGGTATCTAGTTATGCATATTGCATTTTGAGACTAATCAGAAAACAACATGGCCGACAGGCAGCCATCTTGAATTTTGACAATTGAAGTTTGTTATCGCTATTTCTCAGAAAGTGCTGAAGGGATCTTTCTAAAATTGCATATGTAGGTTCCCCTTGATGCCTAGTTATGCATATTGCATTTTGAGGCCAATCGGAAAACAACATGGCTGACAGGCAGCCATCTTGTATTTTGACAATTGAAGTTTGTTATTGCTATTTCTCAGAAAGTGCTGAAGGGATCTTTCTCAAATTTCATATGTAGGTTCCCCTCTGTGCCTAGTTATGCATATTGCATTTTGAGGCCAATCGGAAAACAACATGGCCGACAGGTAGCCATCTTGGATTTTGACAATTGAAGTTTGTTATCACTATTTCTCAGAAAGAACTGAAAGGATCTTTTTCAAATTTCATATGTAGGTTCCCCTCAGTGCCTCGTTATGCATATTGCATTTTGGGACCTATCGGAAAACAGCATGGCTGACCGGCAGCCATCTTGGATTTTGACAATTGAAGTTTGTTATCGCTATTTCTCAGAAAGTACAGAAGGGATCTTTCTCAAATTTCAGATGTAGGTTCCCCTCGGTATCTAGTTATGCATATTGCATTTTGAGACTAATCAGAAAACAACATGGCCGACAGGCAGCCATCTTGAATTTTGACAATTGAAGTTTGTTATCGCTATTTCTCAGAAAGTGCTGAAGGGATCTTTCTCAAATTGCATATGTAGGTTCCCCTTGATGCCTAGTTATGCATATTGCATTTTGAGGCCAATCGGAAAACAACATGGCCGACAGGCAGCCATCTTGTATTTTGACAATTGAAGTTTGTTATTGCTATTTCTCAGAAAGTGCTGAAGGGATCTTTCTCAAATTTCATATGTAGGTTCCCCTCTGTGCCTAGTTATGCATATTGCATTTTGAGGCCAATCGGAAAACAACATGGCCGACAGGCAGCCATCTTGTATTTTGACAATTGAAGTTTGTTATTGCTATTTCTCAGAAAGTGCTGAAGGGATCTTTCTCAAATTTCATATGTAGGTTCCCCTCTGTGCATAGTTATGCATATTGCATTTTGAGGCCAATCGGAAAACAACATGGCCGACAGGTAGCCATCTTGGATTTTGACAATTGAAGTTTGTTATCACTATTTCTCAGAAAGAACTGAAAGGATCTTTTTCAAATTTCATATGTAGGTTCCCCTCAGTGCCTCATTATGCATATTGCATTTTGGGACCTATCGGAAAACAACATGGCCGACAGGCAGCCATCTTGGATTTTGACAATTGAAGTTTGTTATCGCTATTTCTCAGAAAGTGCTGAAGGGATCTTTCTCAAATTTCATATGTAGGTTCCCCTCGGTATCTTGTTATGCATATTGCATTTTGAGACCTATCGGAAAACAACATGGCCGACAGGCAGCCATCTTGGATTTTGACAATTGAAGTTTGTTATCGCTATTTCTCAGAAAGTGCTGAAGGGATCTTTCTCAAATTTCAGATGTAGGTTCCCCTTGGTATCTAGTTATGCATATTGCATTTTGAGACTAATCAGAAAACAACATGGCCGACAGGCAGCCATCTTGAATTTTGACAATTGAAGTTTGTTATCGCTATTTCTCAGAAAGTGCTGAAGGGATCTTTCTAAAATTGCATATGTAGGTTCCCCTTCATGCCTAGTTATGCATATTGCATTTTGAGGCCAATCGGAAAACAACATGGCTGACAGGCAGCCATCTTGTATTTTGACAATTGAAGTTTGTTATTGCTATTTCTCAGAAAGTGCTGAAGGGATCTTTCTCAAATTTCAGATGTAGGTTCCCCTTGGTATCTAGTTATGCATATTGCATTTTGAGACTAATCAGAAAACAACATGGCCGATAGGCAGCCATCTTGAATTTTGACAATTGAAGTTTGTTATCGCTATTTCTCAGAAAGTGCTGAAGGGATCTTTCTCAAATTTCATATGTAGGTTCTCCTCTGTGCTTAGTTATGCATAATGCATTTTGAGGCCAATCGGAAAACAACATGGCCGACAGGTAGCCATCTTGGATTTTGACAATTGAAGTTTGTTATCACTATTTCTCAGAAAGAACTGAAAGGATCTTTTTCAAATTTCATATGTAGGTTCCCCTCAGTGCCTCGTTATGCATATTGCATTTTGGGACCTATCGGAAAACAACATGGCTGACCGGCAGCCATCTTGGATTTTGACAATTGAAGTTTGTTATCGCTATTTCTCAGAAAGTACTGAAGGGATCTTTCTCAAATTTCATATGTAGGTTCCCCTCGGTATCTAGTTATGCATATTGCATTTTGAGACTAATCAGAAAACAACATGGCCGACAGGCAGCCATCTTGAATTTTGACAATTGAAGTTTGTTATCGCTATTTCTCAGAAAGTGCTGAAGGGATCTTTCTAAAATTGCATATGTAGGTTCCCCTTGATGCCTAGTTATGCATATTGCATTTTGAGGCCAATCGGAAAACAACATGGCTGACAGGCAGCCATCTTGTATTTTGACAATTGAAGTTTGTTATTGCTATTTCTCAGAAAGTGCTGAAGGGATCTTTCTCAAATTTCATATGTAGGTTCCCCTCTGTGCCTAGTTATGCATATTGCATTTTGAGGCCAATCGGAAAACAACATGGCCGACAGGTAGCCATCTTGGATTTTGACAATTGAAGTTTGTTATCACTATTTCTCAGAAAGAACTGAAAGGATCTTTTTCAAATTTCATATGTAGGTTCCCCTCAGTGCCTCGTTATGCATATTGCATTTTGGGACCTATCGGAAAACAGCATGGCTGACCGGCAGCCATCTTGGATTTTGACAATTGAAGTTTGTTATCGCTATTTCTCAGAAAGTACAGAAGGGATCTTTCTCAAATTTCATATGTAGGTTCCCCTCGGTATCTAGTTATGCATATTGCATTTTGAGACTAATCAGAAAACAACATGGCCGACAGGCAGCCATCTTGAATTTTGACAATTGAAGTTTGTTATCGCTATTTCTCAGAAAGTGCTGAAGGGATCTTTCTCAAATTGCATATGTAGGTTCCCCTTGATGCCTAGTTATGCATATTGCATTTTGAGGCCAATCGGAAAACAACATGGCCGACAGGCAGCCATCTTGTATTTTGACAATTGAAGTTTGTTATTGCTATTTCTCAGAAAGTGCTGAAGGGATCTTTCTCAAATTTCATATGTAGGTTCCCCTCTGTGCCTAGTTATGCATATTGCATTTTGAGGCCAATCGGAAAACAACATGGCCGACAGGTAGCCATCTTGGATTTTGACAATTGAAGTTTGTTATCACTATTTCTCAGAAAGAACTGAAAGGATCTTTTTCAAATTTCATATGTAGGTTCCCCTCAGTGCCTCGTTATGCATATTGCATTTTGGGACCTATCGGAAAACAGCATGGCTGACCGGCAGCCATCTTGGATTTTGACAATTGAAGTTTGTTATCGCTATTTCTCAGAAAGTACTGAAGGGATCTTTCTCAAATTTCATATGTAGGTTCCCCTCGGTATCTAGTTATGCATATTGCATTTTGAGACCTATCGGAAAACAACATGGCCGACAGGCAGCCATCTTGGATTTTGACAATTGAAGTTTGTTATCATTATTTCTCGGAAAGTGCTGAAGGTATCTTTCTCAAATTTCATATATAGGTTCCCCTCGGTGCCTAGTTATGCATATTGCATTTTGAGACCAATCGGAAAACAACATGGCCGAAAGGCAGCCATCTTGGATTTTGACAATTGAAGTTTGTTATTGCTATTTTACAGAAGGTACTGAAAGGATCTTTCTCAAATTTCATATGCAGCTTCCCCTTGGTCCCTGGTATTGCATTTTTGGGACCGATCCGAAAACAACATGGCCGACAGACAGCCATTATCGCTAAATCTTAAATTTTATATATAGGTTCCCCTTGTTTGAATAGTACTAGAGGGCTGTTTCTGAATTTACACAGATTAGTAACACTTAGAGGAAGAGAAAAGTAGAGAAAAGATCAATCTGACATAGAACCTATAAAGATCATTCAATGGTGGGCGCCAAGATCCCTCTGGGATCTCTTGTTTTATTACCGATGCGATGTTGAAACCGATTGATAATATACCAGGTAAAGATTGGTAAATTAACTCTATGATAAAAGCTGCGTATATGGTGTATATACAGTCATGAATATTTAGATCAATTTAGATTTAGTTTTTAGCCCACCATCATCAGATGGTGGGCTATTCAAATCGCCCTGCGTCCGTGGTCCGTGGTCCGTCCGTCCGTCCGTCCGTCCGTCCCTCCGTCCGTCCGTAAACAATTCTTGTTATCGCTAATCCTCAGAAAGTACTGAAGGGATCTTTCTCAAATTTCATATGTGGGTTCCCCTTGGTGCCTAGTTATGCATATTGCATTTTGAGACCAATCGTAAAACAACATGGCCGACAGGCAGCCATCTTGGATTTTGACAATTGAAGTTTGTTATCGCTATTTCTGAGAAAGTACTGAAGGGATCTTTCTCAAATTTCATCTGTAGATTCCCCTTGGTGCCTAGTTATGCATATTGCATTTTGAGACCAATCGGAAAACAACATGGCCGACAGGCAGCCATCTTGGATTTTGACAATTGAAGTTTGTTATCGCTATTTCTGAGAAAGTACTGAAGGGATCTTTCTCAAATTTCATATGTAGGTTTCCCTTGGTGCCTAGTTATGCATATTGCATTTTGAGACCTATCGGAAAACAACATGGCCGACAGGCAGCCATCTTGTATTTTGACAATTGAAGTTTGTTATTGCTATTTCTCAGAAAGTGCTGAAGGGATCTTTCTCAAATTTCAGATGTAGGTTCCCCTCTGTGCCTAGTTATGCATATTGCATTTTGAGATCAATCGGAAAACAATATGGCCGACAGGCAGCCATCTTATATTTTGACAATTGAAGTTTGTTATCGCTATTTCTGAGAAAGTACTGAAGGGATCTTTCTCAAATTTCATATGTAGGTTTCCCTTGGTGCCTAGTTATGCAAATTGCATTTTGAGACCAATCGGAAAACAACATGGCCGATAGGCAGCCATCTTGGATTTTGACAATTGAAGTTTGTTATCGCTATTTCTAAGAAAGAACTCAAGGGATCTTTCTCAAATTTCATATGTAGGTTTCCCTTGGTGCCTAGTTATGCATATTGCATTTTGAGACCAATCGGAAAACAACATGGCCGATAGGCAGCCATCTTGGATTTTGACAATTGAAGTTTGTTATCGCTATTTCTAAGAAAGAACTGAAGGGATCTTTCTCAAATTTCATATGTAGGTTTCCCTTGGTGCCTAGTTATGCATATTGCATTTTGAGACCAATCGGAAAACAACATGGCCGACAGGCAGCCATCTTGGATTTTGACAATTGAAGTTTGTTATCGCTATTTCTGAGAAAGTACAGAAGGGATCTTTCTCAAATTTCATATGTAGGTTTCCCTTGGTGCCTAGTTATGCATATTGCATTTTGAGACCTATCGGAAAACAACATGGCCGACAGGCAGCCATCTTGTATTTTGACAATTGAAGTTTGTTATTGCTATTTCTCAGAAAGTGCTGAAGGGATCTTTCTCAAATTTCAGATGTAGGTTCCCCTCTGTGCCTAGTTATGCATATTGCATTTTGAGATCAATCGGAAAACAATATGGCCGACAGGCAGCCATCTTATATTTTGACAATTGAAGTTTGTTATCGCTATTTCTGAGAAAGTACTGAAGGGATCTTTCTCAAATTTCATATGTAGGTTTCCCTTGGTGCCTAGTTATGCATATTGCATTTTGAGACCAATCGGAAAACAACATGGCCGATAGGCAGCCATCTTGGATTTTGACAATTGAAGTTTGTTATCGCTATTTCTAAGAAAGAACTCAAGGGATCTTTCTCAAATTTCATATGTAGGTTTCCCTTGGTGCCTAGTTATGCATATTGCATTTTGAGACCAATCGGAAAACAACATGGCCGATAGGCAGCCATCTTGGATTTTGACAATTGAAGTTTGTTATCGCTATTTCTAAGAAAGAACTGAAGGGATCTTTCTCAAATTTCATATGTAGGTTTCCCTTGGTGCCTAGTTATGCATATTGCATTTTGAGACCAATCGGAAAACAACATGGCCGACAGGTAGCCATCTTGGATTTTGTCAATTGAAGTTTGTTATTGCTATTTTACAGAAGGTACTGAAAGGTACTTTCTCAGAAATAGCAATAACAAACTTCAATTGTCAAAATACAAGATGGCTGCCTGTCAGCCATGTTGTTTTCCGATTGGCCTCAAAATGCAATATGCAGTGAGGCGCTAGATAAAAGGAGATCAGGACCAGGTGTTTAAGAAGGGTAAAAGTCTTCAGTGTCAGAGGCGGTACCCACCAATATCTAGGTCAAATCAGGGATACCCACCATACATATCTAGGTCAAATCAGAGATACCCACCATACATATCTAGGTCAAATCAGGGATACCCGCCATACATATCTAGGTCAAATCACTGATACCCACCATACATATCTAGGTCAAATCACCGATAGATACCTGCCATACATATCTAGGTCAAATCACAGATACCCGCCATACATATCTAGGTCAAATCACCAGTACCCACCATACATACCAAGGTCAAATCACCGATACCCGCCATACATATCTAGGTCAAATCAGGGATATCTACCATACATATCTAGGTCAATCACCGATACCGGCATAATACATATCTTGGTCAAATCAGGGATACCCACCATACATATCTAGGTCAAATCACCGATAGATACCCACCATACATATCTAGGTCAAATCACCGATACCCGCCATACATATCTAGGTCAAATCACCGATACCCGCCATACATATCTAGGTCAAATCACCGATACCCGCCATACATATCTAGGTCAAATCACCGATACCGGCATAATACATATCTAGGTCAAATCAGGGATATCTACCATACATATCTAGGTCAAATCACCGATACCGGCATAATACATATCTAGGTCAAATCACCGATACCCGCCATACATATCTAGGTCAAATCACCGATACCCACCATACATATCTAGGTCAAATCAGGGATACCCGCCATACATATCTAGGTCAAATCACCGATTTATGTTATCGCTAATCCTCAGAAAGTACTGAAGGGATCTTTCTCAAATTTCATATGTGGGTTCCCCTTGGTGCCTAGTTATGCATATTGCATTTTGAGACCAATCGTAAAACAACATGGCCGACAGGCAGCCATCTTGGATTTTGACAATTGAAGTTTGTTATCGCTATTTCTGAGAAAGTACTGAAGGGATCTTTCTCAAATTTCATCTGTAGATTCCCCTTGGTGCCTAGTTATGCATATTGCATTTTGAGACCAATCGGAAAACAACATGGCCGACAGGCAGCCATCTTGGATTTTGACAATTGAAGTTTGTTATCGCTATTTCTGAGAAAGTACTGAAGGGATCTTTCTCAAATTTCATATGTAGGTTTCCCTTGGTGCCTAGTTATGCATATTGCATTTTGAGACCTATCGGAAAACAACATGGCCGACAGGCAGCCATCTTGGATTTTGACAATTGAAGTTTGTTATCGCTATTTCTGAGGAAGTACAGAAGGGATCTTTCTCAAATTTCATATGTAGATTCCCCTTGGTGCCTAGTTATGCATATTGCATTTTGAGATCAATCGGAAAACAACATGGCCGACAGGCAGCCATCTTATATTTTGACAATTGAAGTTTGTTATCGCTATTTCTGAGAAAGTACTGAAGGGATCTTTCTCAAATTTCATATGTAGGTTTCCCTTGGTGCCTAGTTATGCATATTGCATTTTGAGACCAATCGGAAAACAACATGGCCGATAGGCAGCCATCTTGGATTTTGACAATTGAAGTTTGTTATCGCTATTTCTAAGAAAGAACTGAAGGGATCTTTCTCAAATTTCATATGTAGGTTTCCCTTGGTGCCTAGTTATGCATATTGCATTTTGAGACCAATCGGAAAACAACATGGCCGATAGGCAGCCATCTTGGATTTTGACAATTGAAGTTTGTTATCGCTATTTCTAAGAAAGAACTGAAGGGATCTTTCTCAAATTTCATATGTAGGTTTCCCTTGGTGCCTAGTTATGCATATTGCATTTTGAGACCAATCGGAAAACAACATGGCCGACAGGTAGCCATCTTGGATTTTGTCAATTGAAGTTTGTTATCGCTATTTCTGAGAAAGAACTGAAGGGATCTTTCTCAAATTTCATATGTAGGTTTCCCTTGGTGCCTAGTTATGCATATTGCATTTTGAGACCAATCAGAAAACAACATGGCCGACAGGCAGCCATCTTGGATTTTGACAATTGAAGTTTGTTATCGCTATTTCTGAGAAAGTGCTGAAGGGATCTTTCTCAAATTTCATATATAGGTACCCCTTGGTGCCTAGTTATGCATATTACATTTTAAGACCTATCAGAAAACAACATGGCCGACAGGCAGCCATCTTAGATTTTGACAATTGAAGTTTGTTATCGCTATTTCACAGAAAGTAATGATGGGATCTTTCTCAAATTTCATATTTAGGTTCCCCTCGGTGCATAGTTATGCATATTGCATTTTGAGACTAATCGTAAAACAACATGGCCGACAGGCAGCCATCTTAGATTTTGGCAATTGAAACTTATTATCGCTATTTTTCAGAAAGTACTGAAGGGATCTTTCTCAAACATTTTTATAAGTTCCCCTTGGTCTGTAGTTCTGCATATTGCATCTTGGGACCAATAGGAAAACAACATGGCCGACAGGCAGCCATCTTGTATTTTAACAATTGAAGTTTGTTATCGCTATTTTACAGAAGGTACTGAAGGGATCTTTCTCAAATTTCATATGTAGGTTCCCCTTGGTCCCTGGTGTTGCATTTTGGGACCAATCCAAAAACAACAGACAGCCATTATTGCTAAATCTTAAATTTTATATATAGGTTCCCCTTGTTTGAAAAGTACTAGAGCGCTGTTTCTGAATTTACACAGATTAGTAAGACTTAGAGGAAGGGAAAAGTAGAGAAAAGATCAATCTGACATGGAACCTATAAAGATCATTCAATGGTGGGCGCCAAGATCCCTCTGGGATCTCTTGTTAATTGATCTCCCGCGTAATATCTAAATTAACATTTCAGGTGTTGAAGCAATTGATTATGTTTAATTAAGAAATTATTGTTACTTACAGATGAAAGTCCAAAAAAACGAAAACATAAGAAAATGGTCCAGTCAGACAGCTCTAGTAGTGACAGTGAAAGCTCAGGTGAGTGGCCTCAATTGATTAAGTTCTAGATGCAGTGAGTATCCCTGATTTGACCTAGATATGTATGGTGGGTATCTATCGGTGATTTGACCTAGATATGTATGGCGGGTATCGGTGATTTGACCTAGATATGTATGGCGGGTATCGGTGATTTGACCTAGATATGTATGGTGGGTATCTATCGGTGATTTGACCTAGATATGTATGGCGGGTATCCCTGATTTGACCTAGATATGTATGGTGGGTATCGGTGATTTGACCTAGATATGTATGGCGGGTATCGGTGATTTGACCTAGATATGTATTATGCCGGTATCGGTGATTTGACCTAGATATGTATGGTAGATATCCCTGATTTGACCTAGATATGTATTATGCCGGTATCGGTGATTTGACCTAGATATGTATGGCGGGTATCGGTGATTTGACCTAGATATGTATGGCGGGTATCGGTGATTTGACCTAGATATGTATGGCGGGTATCCGTGATTTGACCTAGATATGTATGGTGGGTATCTATCGGTGATTTGACCTAGATATGTATGGTGGGTATCCCTGATTTGACCAAGATATGTATTATGCCGGTATCGGTGATTGACCTAGATATGTATGGTAGATATCCCTGATTTGACCTAGATATGTATGGCGGGTATCGGTGATTTGACCTTGGTATGTATGGTGGGTACTGGTGATTTGACCTAGATATGTATGGCGGGTATCTGTGATTTGACCTAGATATGTATGGCAGGTATCTATCGGTGATTTGACCTAGATATGTATGGTTGGTATCCCTGATTTGACCTAGATATGTATGGTGGGTATCAGTGATTTGACCTAGATATGTATGGCGGGTATCCCTGATTTGACCTAGATATGTATGGTGGGTATCTCTGATTTGACCTAGATATGTATGGTGGGTATCCCTGATTTGACCTAGATATTGGTGGGTACCGCCTCTGACACTGAAGACTTTTACCCTTCTTAAACACCTGGTCCTGATCCCCTTTTATCTAGCGCCTCACTGCAAATCTGGGTTGTATTTTGCCCGTGTTTAATTGATTTTTAATGAGAATTGCAATTTTATTAATATTTCTGTATTCTGTAGAGTAAATACTCTCATGAAAGAACTTTAGGAAAGAGTCAATAATATTCCTTTTTGGAGTTCAAATACAATTTATAATTTCAAACAAAGGCACACAATCTACTGGTGTAACTGCACATTTAAAGAAAATATAAAATGTTAGATACTTGTATGTCAGTAAATATACCTTTGCTAAGCTGATATTCATTGTTTTATTTTCAGATGATGAACCAGTGAGAAAGAGGCCAAGAGAGAGACACCAACAGAGAATGGACTGTGATGACAGTCCACACAGAAACAGAGAAAAGAACCGTCTTGGTATGCCCCGGCACCGTAACAGCTCAGAAGATAAATGGAAGGCATCACATCGCAGATCTCGCAGTAGCTCCTCAGAGGAAGTACAAAGAGGAAGGAAAGGACGTCCAGGACAGAGTAAAAATCACCGAAAACCCAGGGACAGTAGTTCTAGTGAGGATGATAGACCTCGTATAAAGAGGGAACCACCAAGTCGACGGGGTCGACACGATTCTAGTGATGATGAAGGGGCGAAATCTGTTAGAAAACCAAATCAGGACAAAAAACATTCGCACGAGATGGAAAGGGAGAGAGACTCCAGGCAAAATGGGCATCAAAGTCAAGATAAAAAGGACTCTCGTTACAGTCAGGATAATCGTGAACATCATCAATTTTTCAGGAGAGATAACCGAGGGAGAAGAGCAAGTCCTTCTCCACGTAAACATAGATCAAGGTCAAATGACATGCGACGCAGGTCAAGGTCAAATGACAGACGACACAGGTCAAGGTCAAATGACAGACGACACAGGTCAAGGTCAAATGACAGACGGCAGAGGTCAAGGTCAAATGACAGACGGCAGAGGTCAAGGTCAAATGAAAGACAACATAGGTCAAGGTCAGGAGATAAAGGTCAGAGGTCAAGAGAAGGAAGGAAAGGTGAAGATAACAGATACAGAAATCACCACAGCAGACAGAGAGACACCTCCGACAGTGACTGATGAGTTTGATCATAAAAAAAACATTTATCTGAGCATGTCTGTTTACAATCATTGTCCTACCTATTAATTTGTCATTGATAATATTCATTTAATGATGCAGCATCATAATTTAAAGACTCCATTCATACAACATAATATATATTTGGAGAACTGTTTTGTATCAGGTAAATAGATGAGAATACTTTAAATATTTTTTGTAAACCTGAAGGTTCACTCCTTGCTTAGGTTTAGTTGTAAAATTTTAATTGAAATGCCGGTTTCTCCATGCAGAAAAACCTTCAACATTTTCCAAATCCAAGGTATGAAAAGGGCAATGATGACTTTCTCTCGTTTTTCAAAGGCAAGAAAGGGGAAACAAATCAAATATGTTCAAACAAATTTTTTATATGAATTGAGGGAGATTACTAGCAACAACAACAACATCAAACTATGAAGTTTCCAGTATCTATCACTCAGGTGACATTATAAAGGAGGTGACCTAGTTCTGTCAGCTGGACACTTGGCTGGAATGTGTTTAAACGATGACTGGTTACCTGTAACTCTACCAGTCGTGTACAATGATAATCATTCAATGATCATGTAAAATTTTAATTGGGTAATTATCTAATTTTATACTGTAAAAGTGTGCCTCCCAAGTTGACAATAAATGAAATGTTGAGACTGTCTGCCTTTAATTGTCTTTATATGGTAGTTTTCTTCTCTACTGTTTAACATTGGGTACTTTATTACTAACTGGTTCTACACACTTGTTTGTATTTTGTAGGTAAAGTTACTTAGCGTATTATGTACAGGACTATTACTCCAGGCCAACACTGGGATTAAATATCAATACTCGGCATTCTGCGTTGGCTGTTCATTCAATTGCCATTGAAGCAGGAGCTTGCGCATATATTTTCACAGACATATTTCTTATAATTATATTGTGAACTGTTTCTGTGTCAGTGTTTGTGATTTTAGCACTAGATCTAGAGCTCGCTGTCAGAAGTCGTAAATTCCGTACTACCAGTTGGATGACAATTTTTCTAAACCCCCATTCCTTTATAAATTGTATTACATACAACTAACCACATCAACTGAAATGGTTCAATGCAGTTGGAAAGGCAAACAAATGAGAAACTCTTGATGTCACAGACAATTCATGTAAGTGATTGCAATACTTCACTGTCATTGACATGTTTGTGCTCGTAAAAATCGGGACAGCCGACAGGTGGCCATCGTGGATTATAAGGTTTGAAGTCACTTTTCCTTACGAAGTAATGAAGAGGTCCCTCTCTCCCGTAGTTCCTATTTGTGTGTTTAATTCAGATTTAAAATGAATTCTGAACTGCAGGTTTGTTGTGAATTGATATTAAGGTCAAAACAGGGTCCTGGTCCAAAAATTTGAATATTAAAAAAAACGAGATATCCCAGAGGGATCTTGAATTGGCGCCCACCATTGAATGATCTTTATAGGTTTCATGTCAGATTGATCTCTCTATTTTTCCATTCCTCTTACTAATCTGTGTAAACTGAGAAACATCCCTCCAGTACTTTTCAAACAAGGGGAACCTACCGGTACATATGAAATTTGAGAAAGATCCCTTCAGTATACAGTAAAATTACGATAACAAACTTCCATTCTCAAAATCCAAGATGGCTGCCTGTTTGCCATGTTGTTTTTTGACTTGTTCAACAAGAGATCTCAGAGGGATCTTGGCACCCACCATTTTATGATCTTTATAGGTTCCATGTCAGATTGATCTTCTCTCTATTTTTTTCTTCCTCTTACTAATCTGTGTAAATGGAGAAACATCCCTCCAGTACTTTTTCAAACAAGGGGAACTTGTATGAAATTTGAGATTTAGCGATAATGGCTGTTTGTCGACCATGTTGTTTTAAGATTGGTCCCAAAATGCAATACCACGGACCAAGGGAACATACCTACATATGAAATTAGAGAAAGATCCCTTCTATACCAACTGTAAAATAGCGATAACAAACTTCAATTGTCAAAATCCAAGATGGCTGCCTGTCGGCCATGTTGTTTTCCGATCAGTCCCAAAATGTAATATGCATAGCTACAGAACTACAGACCAAGGGAAACCTACATATGAAATTTGAGAAACATCCCTTCAAAACTTTGAGAAATAGCGATAACAAACATCAATTGTCAAAATCAAAGATGGCTGCCTGTCCGCCATGTTGTTTTCCGATCGGTCCCAAAATGCAATATGCATAACTACAGACGATTGGTCTACATTGAATTGCACTATATGTCCGTGGTAAATGCTTGTTCGAGTTTTCTTTGACATCACATAATTTCAGCCAAACAGATTTGTCAGACGCATTTCTACATGTTGCCCGAGAGTGCATGCACATTACCATGTTTTATTAATTAAATAAAGATGCAGTATTTACAAGGTTGTGGTGAATATCATGGAATAAGATGCCGTTTAAATGGCATGTGATCATATATAGCTTTAGCATTCTCAACCTCATTCGACATTGGTCATCTCCGCTCCATAAATCATATATAGCTTTAGCATTCTCAGCCTCATTCGACATTGGTCATCTCCGCTCCATAAATCATCATATTGATAGAAACAAAGCGCTGTAATTGTATAATGTCAAATAAAAGGGCAGATAAACCAACCCCATAGTTTAATTATTTTGGTAAATTTTGGATAATTTCTATTATTTAAACAGCAAGATAAACTATAATGTAACTAATTCAGTGGTATTCTTTTTATTGTAATTCCCTGTACATTATCTGCTAAATTATGGTGTTGAAATTGAAGTTTCTGCATATTGTTTTAACGGCAAGTATTATTTTGTAGTTGTGCCAATGCATCCTAGTTGTAGTCTGTTGATGAATTTGTTTGAATCGGACATTAAAATTTTGAGTTCACCAAAAGTATATATTTTATAATAGTATGTGTACATGTGTAATTAGAACCAGAGCTATATAGGAATTTAGACATTGTAACAATTAGCTGTTAAATTGATGTTCACACCATAGACAAGTGTAATAATCATGATACTGGGATATATTTACAATCCAGAAAACCATAAAAAAGACAATAATCCTGTGCATTATTTATTACATCATGATTATTAACAATATCATAACAATAGACACTGTTGCAACTCATGTTACACAATCATCTAAATTTGGTAGTTGGTGATCACGACTGTCACCTGGTCAAGTACGCAGACATCACAACCGTCGCCTGTACATAGACACAGGACAACATGATCTTTGCCTGCCCAAGCAGAGAAAATCTACTTCATAGCACACTGGACATCACATGTCACAATTATTCTATACAGTTTTTTTTAAGCCTTTAGAAAATTCACTTCATGGTATATTTTTACAAGATTTCCACAGATGTTTCCTCTTCATTCAAATCCAGAAACCACATGACAATCCTGAAGTGTTTAAATGACCAGAAGTCTGTACAATAACTTCACCACCAACAAAATAAAATGTGTTCCGTTTCACAAGGAGATACATATACATACCACTAGTTATGGTAGTATTTTACTGGAAACTCTAGAAGCACATCTTTACATTCTTGACTTTCTATTGAACTGTTATACGGAGTATTCAAAGAAATTATTTAATAACAAATCCATCTTTTTCATTTGTAATTTTGGAGATGTTACTATTGGAATTTGGAAAGTTTTTTATGCTTTGAAATATGTTTATTAGGTGTTTGAACATTATTTTTCTTGCCATGATCTTCTTTTAATGTCTCCTATCTTGCACAATACTGTGCTTTTACTATATGTGTGAATTTCAAAGTAAAATCCTGACAATTTATCTTTAATTTGCACACAAGATACATTCAATTCAGACCAGTGGACACAATCCACACTTGGAGAGTTTATGTCACATCTAACACAGAGTGGAGACATTCCACACTTGGAGAGTTGATGTCACATCTAACACAAAGTGGAGACGATCCACACTTGGAGAGTTAATGTCACATCTAACACAAAGTGGAGACGATCCACACTTGGAGAGTTGATGTCACATCTAACACAAAGTGGAGACATTCCACACTTGGAGAGTTAATGTCACATCTAACACAAAGTGGAGACATTCCACACTTGGAGAGTTGATGTCACATCTAACACAAAGTGGAGACATTCCACACTTGGAGAGTTGATGTCACATCTAACACAAAGTGGAGACATTCCACACTTGGAGAGTTGTACAACACAAAGACATCTTCGCATTAACTCATTATCCGAACTCGCCAATCTGTGGATAAATCGGATGAAGCATTTTCTGGTGAAAACTGTTATTTTGTCATGAGGATGAGTGATATGATCAGAGAATGTAGTCAAGTTCATATCGGATGTAATGATTCTTGGCGTCATTAGGTACACGCGGATAAGCGGGGATCATACCGTCCTGAGCACCAATATACACAGTGTTGTACACCTTCCAGTACACATCACGAACTTTTCTCGCCGGATGAAACAGTCCCTGAAATAACAATAGCATTCTGATAATCATTTGTGAAGATTGAACAATTACGCAACTACTACAATTTATCAATATCTTCAAGATTTTGAAATAAAACCTGAGCTTTTGAAATTAAATTCAACAGTAATGATACTATAGTTTATCAATAACTCCAATTTTACTGGAATAACCTTTACCATTTTTAACACTGATTTACACAAGGTGGCCCACAAGTATTAATGGCCACCGAAGACAGAATAAATATAAATTTTACCACATATCTGACTACTTTGGGTATGAAACCTCAACCCTTTGGGGTCAGTCAAGGCCATCAAACTGCCATATCATGCTGATAATTCTAACCAAATTTTGATTATTTGTTTTGGACACATGTCGGATGATGATGAAAAGGTTGTCAGAATAGCTAGACCTAACGGCTATAAAACCTTTATTTCTGCATATCAATACACAAACCCTTACACACGAGTTTGAAAATATACATTTTAGTGTGTTAAAAAGCATCAATGAACTTGGCCCTGTGCCACTTACCTGCATTGTGTATTGTAAAACTTTAGATGGACCCAGTCCCACTCTCATTCCCTCAATAGTCCCCATGAAAGCTTGGACAACATGAGGGGATGTCTCGAAGATGTTTGGCCAGGCATAGTTGAGTAAATGTGTAAGGGCATCCTCACAGCCGAAACCAAACACTCCCAGAGCCATGTGCTGTATGGCAGCCATTGATGTCTGTCTGTGGACCAGATCTCTGTAACACAGAAATCTCAACAGTTTAAATATCATTTCCATTATTAGAATTTTGCCTCTTTTTAGGAACAAAGTTAAATACCTAAGATCTGGTGTATCATGCAAAAATTCCGTCGGAATATACCTGATGTCACCAATATATATATTAATTACATTATTCTTATTCAACAAGAATACTGGGATCGGTAAAGTAATAAAAATCCCCTACAATCCTTCACTAAAAATAGTAAGTAACCTTGAACCAAAAACACGGAAAATTGTCCGAGATATTACGGTCTTTTATCATTGTGTGAAGTTTGATAAAAATCCCTAAAAGGAAAATGAACTGGCTAGAATGCTGACAAACTGTTGTGTTACATATTTACACAGATACATACATAACACGACAGATGGAGAGGAAACCTTTATTTCACCGGTAGGAGACTAATAAACCCCAATTACACTTTAATACATCGACATACACTTACATCTAAAAGAGTAAACATCTTCATTCCAGAAGTACATTAATAGGTATATGATTCCACATATAAACACTACAGTAGAACGCCAAACATCTGACACCACTAGACCTGTCATTTATCTACTGCCAGTGTTATAAACCAGTTGTTATGAAATCACATATATCCAAACACCTGCATTAATGAACTAATCACTTGTCCCTTTGAGTTGGTTCAGATAGATATGCAGCACTTCATTTTGTTAGCAACAATTTAGACAGAGATCACACCATTAAATACAACTCTGTATTTCAATGGACACAATAAAACTGAGATTAACATCACAATCATAAGATACTATGTTCTACAGTTGCTTTCCCAAATTAATTCAATATGTTGCGTCCTGTACAATGTAGCGGGAGATGTATGTTACAATGTGACTTACCGATCCATCATGGCGTCCTCTAGTAGTGGAGCTATGGAGTAAATGTAATCCTTGCCCATTTCACCGATGTATTCAAACATGAAAGACAAAGACTTGAGTACACCGTTCTGTACGTTAAGTTCAGGAACACGGTATTCGTTCATCAGGGCTGGTAGTACTGTGAAGGGTGAGCACGTTTCGGCCACAATGGCAATGGCCACTGTCGTACATACACGGTTCTGTCGCTCCTGTACTTTGAGATTGTTCAGTAGAGTAGCCAGCACGTCATGGGGACTGTTAAAATAAAGATTCTCTACATCATACAAGTATTACTTCTTGTTATGTACTATGTAAAACCATCACCTTGTTTGAAACGTGTACATACATTTCATATTAAAGAATATCCTTTTGTGAAATGTGTAGATAAATCTCGTATAGAATATCCTTGTTTGAAACATGTACATACGTCTAATAAAGAATATCCATAGCATGAAAGAAGTTTGTAACTAAAATTGTTTTATGAGGTGCACTAAGTATTATTGGAAGTTGTATTTGCATCTGTCTTATCTGACCTCTAAATAAAGGTCACCCTTACCTTGTAACAGTTCATAGCAATCTTGTGGATAATGCAAGTGAAATGCTTACTTTTTTTAAGTGGTTTTCTTTTAGAAATCTTTAAACAGTGAAGTCTTAACTCTGATAAGACGCTATAAGAAGATGCATCTGAGGAACATGTACAAACAGTCAGCTTTCTAGTCATTTTACAGTCTAATTGAACTTCATTTATATTCAAATGTGATATAACAAGGATTTTTTTCCTGAATTTTGACAGCTATATATAACAGGCAATATACAGAATCATGAATTTTGACAGCTATATATAACAGGCGATATACAGAATCATGAATTTTGACAGCTATATATAACAGGCGATACACAGAATCATGAATTTTGACAGCTATATATAACAGGCGATATACAGAATCATGAATTTTGACAGCTATATATAACAGGCGATATACAGAATCATGAATTTTGACAGCTATATATAACAGGCGATATACAGAATCATGAATTTTGACAGCTACATATAACAGGCGATATACAGAATCATGAATTTTGACAGCTACATATAACGGGCGATATACAGAATCATGAATTTTGACAGCTACATATAACGGGCGATATACAGAATCATGAATTTTGACAGCTACATATAACGGGCGATATACAGAATCATGAATTTTGACAGCTACATATAACGGGCGATATACAGAATCATGAATTTTGACAGCTATATATAACAGGCGATATACAGAATCATGAATTTTGACAGCTATATATAACAGGCGATATACAGAATCATGAATTTTGACAGCTACATATAACAGGCGATATACAGAATCATGAATTTTGACAGCTACATATAACAGGCGATATACAGAATCATGAATTTTGACAGCTACATATAACAGGCGATATACAGAATCATGAATTTTGACAGCTACATATAACGGGCAATATACAGAATCAGAGGTGTACACATACCCAATGGCTTTAGCAATGTAACCAAATGTGTTGACAGTTGCCCTTCTGATGGCTTTCTTGTGTGCCTTCAGTAACTCCAGGAGCTCAAAACAGATCCTCATCCACTCACGGGCGGACACATACTCCGCCCCACGGTCGGCTATCCGACCCACCAAGTCTATACAGTTCTCTTGCACTTTCTCGTGTCTGTTCTTGAGGATAGGTGTGAGACGGGGTAACAGGTCCTTGATAGGAGGGGTCATCTTGGTCATTCCGATGACATTAACAATGCCCTTAAGGGCTCCTAAGATACTACCCAGCACCTCCGGGTATTCTTCTCCCAGGTACTCGTATAACACAACGCCAAGATGGCCCATCAGACGTTCCTGAAATTAAATATGTCATAACAGTAAAAGATACATCTTAATAGATAACAAGCATATCTGGTATTGCTTAAAGCAATTCACATCCCCTACCAGATAAAAATAGGAACTGTGACCTTAACCTTGACCAGAAAACCCTAAAACTTTAGCTTGCTAGAGATATTGTGGCCATTCATCAATGTGTGAAGTTTGATCAATATCCTTCAAGGAATGAAGCTGCTAGACCACTGACAATCTTTGGTGTTATGTTCATACATACAAGACGGATGGAGAGGAAACCTATGGTTTCACCAGAAGGGGACTTATCAAAATTGTAACACTAACCTCCTGACAAGTCTTCATTACGATGGCGATACGGGAGATGAGGTCTGCAGCCTGCTGTCGCACTTTAGCAGACTTATTATTGAGACGCCACAGGATGGTACCACAGATCTGGGGTAGGTAGGGTTTCACACGCTTGCCTAGGGAGTTGACGACTGTACCAAAGCCATTCAGCATCACCACATCCTGTAAGCGTAAAGATAATTGTTGTTGGGTTAATAACCTTTATTCAATAAACAATACAATTTCCAACAATGCAATACACAATATACATCATGTTATCTTCATCTAAATATTACAAACATGCTACAATGCAAGGAATTAATAGTTTTGTGACATGTTTTTAAATCAAATTTTAACATTCAAACTGTCATTTCTGAATAGATTTTCGTATAAACACATCATTTGCTTCAAAAAAAGAAATATAATCATCATACAAAAATGTTCAATTTCTGTACCGTCAAAAGAATGGAAAAAATATTTGAAATTTTCCTGCTTAAACTTGATATTTTTGCATTATAAATCTAACCAATGAATTACAACATCAGCTTACAGAAAGTAAATGATTCTACAACAGAAATTTTATCAATTTTTAGAAGTAATCAGAAAGATATTAACAAGTTAAATAATCACAGATTATTTTAAATATGACAGAGAAAAGAATAGTTAACAGTTTCAAGACATTTGGAGGGAAATCATTACATTCTATAAACTTACTTGCTTTTTCACCAAACTTATGTTATCACCTTCACATTGATGAAAATTGACACATGCATTATAAAGTGACAAACCTGAAATATTTTCCTCATAAAAACATTCAGCTTCATTCAGTACATAATTCTCAGTATACAAAATCTTACTTAAACACCATGGAAAATCTCACTTTAACTCTAAACACCATGGAAAATCTCTTTTTAACTCCATGGAAAATCTCACTTTAACACCATGGAACAGTTATCAAGGTAAATCTACATTGATCCCATTTCAGGGACTCTCTTTATAACTCAATAATTTGAAGGTATAACAATCATTTTTGGAGTAAATATTGTCTGACAGAGTCTCTTATATTGCAACTCCTTCATAATAAATATAAATATACAGTCTTAAAAAGTTCAAAATACTTGGATAAGACTACTCTTTCTCGGGGAAATTGTTTTCCTCTCCTACATCTAATTACAATACAACACAAATCAAGTCATTTTCATTTAAATAACTTCTCGAAGATAAAAAAGATTTAAGGCTCTGTTTCGCAGTCCAACACATATGCCTGTATCAAACCGAGCCAAGCATATACACGACAAAGAAAGTAAAAACTGCTGAATGCTATAGACCTTCCTGTTACTAGGACCGTTATATTTTCAAATAAATTCAAAAATAGGGAGAAAGTGGAAAATCGAAATCATTGGCATGAACTTTTCATCTGACAAATTTGACACTATTTGAAAGTTTACTATGAACTAAAAACTATTTGATATAAATCTGCTTTTGATAAACATTTTACATCACATATAGCAGACCCAGCAGTAACGTTTGGCGTAAATGCTTGTAAGTATTGGAACACACGGACGCACCTCTGTGGTCTGTTCTTGGAATGCATATAGAATGCCGTCGATCAGCTGTTCCTCCAGTCGCGAGTCGATGTCTGCGGCTCCGAGATTACCCATGATCTTCTCGATCGTCTCCATCACCATCTTACGGTACTGTTCTGCCTCGTCTTTCAAGTCATCCACCACACGCCCAATGATTTCAGCCGCCCCAACCTTGTTCGCTATTTCCACTGTTGTATCAACCAACTGAAAACAAAACAAAAACATTTTTAATGATCACGCTTCATATCTTAGAAACAAATATCGCTTAAAATTAATGACATGTTTTCTTTCAAATTGAAGTTCACATTATCTGATTCTCAAAATTAACAAAAGTATGTACAAAAATTATCAACTTTCCAATTAACCTCATTGAAGTTCACAAAGTGTCAATGTCGTAGAAAAGTGGATTCACATTGTGTCATTGTCAATGAAAAGGGAATTCACATTGTATCAATGTCATAGAAAAGTGGATTCACAAAGTGTCAATGTCGTAGAAAAGTGGATTCACATTGTGTCATTGTCAATGAAAAGGGAATTCACATTGTATCAATGTCATAGAAAAGTGGATTCACAAAGTGTCAATGTCGTAGAAAAGTGGATTCACGAAGTGTCAATGTGGTAGAAAAGTAGATTCATCATTGAGTCATTGTTGTAGAAAAGCGGATTCATATTGAGTCAATGTCATAGAAAAGCGGATTCACGATTTGTCAATATCATCAAGACATTTCATACTTGTCTGTAATTTCGTCTGTCAAGTGCCATCCTCTGGTTCCAGAAGTGTTTGAAGAATGGCGGTAGGATTTCCTCCTTAATGTACTGGGGTTCCACACCATCAGTGGCACAGCACTGTTTTACCACCTTCAACACAATCTTCTTCATTTCTTCATCAGGTGACTGAAACTCTCGAATTAAGATCAACATCACTTCACGGGTGTAGTAGTTGGCGTACTCAGCATCCATAAGGGGAATGAGATAACCAATGGCCTTGAGGAAAGCTGCCAGACCCTACAACATACGTAAAAATTATTATAGACATGTGGACTGACTACAGTAAATGGAAAATGAGATAGTGTTGGTTTTCATGAAAATAAAAATTCAGGTAAACTGAAAAAAGTTTTATAAGATTATACAAGAAAAAGGACAAAATGTGAACCTGTACAGATGGTACCATGTGAAAATGTGAACTGGTACAGATGGTACCATGTGAAAATGTGAACCAGTACAGATGGTAACAGTGAAAATGTGAACCAGTACAGATGGTACAATGTGAAAATGTGAACCGGTACAGATGGTACAATGTGAAAATGTGAACCAGTACAGATGGTACAACGTGAAAATGTGAACCGGTACAGATGGTACAATGTGAAAATGTGAACTGGTACAGATGGTAACAGTGAAAAAGTGAACTGGTACGGATGGTACAATGTGAAAATGTGAACCGGTACAGATGGTACAATGTGAAAATGTGAACCGGTACAGATGGTACAATGTGAAAATGTGAACCGGTACAGATGGTACAATGTAAAAATGTGAACCAGTACAGATGGTACAATGTAAAAATGTGAACCAGTACAGATGGTACAACGTGAAAATGTGAACCGGTACAGATGGTACAATGTGAAAATGTGAACCGGTACAGATGGTACAATGTGAAAATGTGAACCTAAATGTACAATTGAATTTTTTATCTTTATTTCTACAGATGGGTCTCATTTAAAACATTTAAAATAGCAATGACTTTTAATCTATGACTTTCAAAACAAACATCACTACATTTTTTGGTGATTTTTTAAAACAGTTCAACTCCATACTATAAACTTCAATATTGATGTTAGTTTACCTTTCCTCTGTGTTGTCGAATACCCTTCCAGAGGGGTTTGAGGACGCTGTCAAATGACTCGATACCGTACGGTGTGGCTGCCTCAGCTAAAGCAGCCAGAGCCAAAGCTGTGATGGTACGCACCTTCTGTTGTTCATCTACGAGACCTGTAACAAATTCGCAAATCTTACAACACCAGAAATATTTAACCTACAGGGACAATAAGGATCACTAATTCACGAGTGTTAACATTTACACCAGAAATTTTAACCTACAGTGACAATAAGGATCACTAATTCACGAGTGATAACATTTACACCAGAAATATTTAACCTACAGGGACAATAAGGATCACTAATTCACGAGTGTTAACATTTACACCAGAAATATTTAAACTACAGGGACAATAAGGATCACTAATTCACGAGTGTTAACATTTACACCAGAAATATTTAACCTACAGGGACAATAAGGATCACTAATTCACGAGTATTAACATTTACACCAGAAATATTTAACCTACAGGGACAATAAGGATCACTAATTCACGAGTATTAACATTTACACCAGAAATATTTAACCTACAGTGACAATAAGGATCACTAATTCACGAGTGTTAACATTTACACCAGAAATATTTAACCTACAGTGACAATAAGGATCACTAATTCACGAGTGTTAACATTTACACCAGAAATATTTAAGCTACAGGGACAATAAGGATCACTAATTCCTGAGTGTTAACATTTACACCAGAAATATTTAATCTACAGGGACAATAAGGATCACTAATTCACGAGTGTTAACAGTTACACCAGAAATATTTAACCTACAGGGACAATAAGGATCACTAATTCACGAGTGTTAACAGTTACACCAGAAATATTTAACCTAGTGACAATAAGGATCACTAATTCACGAGTGTTAACATTTACACCAGAAATATTTAACCTAGTGACAATAAGGATCACTAATTCACGAGTGTTAACATTTACACCAGAAATATTTAACCTAGTGACAATAAGGATCACTAATTCACGAGTGTTAACAGTTACACCAGAAATATTTAACCTAGTGACAATAAGGATCACTAATTCACGAGTGTTAACATTTACACCAGAAATATTTAACCTACAGGGACAATAAGGATCACTAATTCACGAGTATTAACAGTTACACCAGAAATATTTAACCTACAGTGACAATAAGGATCACTAATTCACGAGTGTTAACATGTACACAACGATACCATACTAAGACATGATGAAGGATTCCGATATGAAAGAATTCAAATTATTTTAGTTTGATAATTGATTTAAAAATTTCAGCAGTAAAACAACAATACAGATGATCCATTGAAAAAAGGTAAAGATCAACTGCTGGAAATAAGCATGTGGCCGATTGGACTCACCATGTTCAATGATTTCCACCAAATTTTTCAGATGGGGCAGAATGGCACAGCCCATGAGGATAGCGATCTGTTGTACAATCTTGATGCCAGTATGTCTAGCCTGCCAGCTCTTTTTGCTCTTACAGACAGCCTTAAGGAAGGGTAGTAGTGAGGGGATACCAAGGGCAGAGGCAACCACGGCAAAGGCTCGTGCAGTTGTGTTACGTACATACTCGTCCATGTTGTCAATATCTGGTCTCATGGTGGAGATCATGGTCGCAAGGCCTGCCGCCTACAATCAACACAGTTTGTTATCATTTAACTGTTACTGCCATCTTTATACATCCTTATGGTTAAGTTTGTTATCATTTAACTGTTACTGCCATCTTTATACATCCTTATGGTTAAGCAATTAATAATTTGAGAGCTGGAATTTGAGGATTGAAAATTGAAGTGTTTTGTGGGTTTTTCTGGAAGTAGATGCGGGGTAGGGTTAGGGTATATATGGGATCGGATGTTTGATAGAGAAACTCTACCTCATTGATATTGAATGAGTGGTGAAAAAGGGATAGATCTCATTTGCATTCCTGTACATTCATTTCGAAAACTATTTTGCATTCCTATATTCATTTCAAGAACAGTCTGCTTGGCCCAATTTTATACTAGAATTAAACTGCTTGGCCCAATTTTATACTAGAATTAAAGTATCATTTTAACAGAAGTTGATGCAATTTTTTTTCTAAACTTTTTCCATCGAGTTTGTCCACTTGAATTATCCAACAAAGTAATACCTGATAATAATAACTTATTTGAAACAACACCAGGTACCACTTTCTTTATTTCTTACCTTTGCCAAATTTGAGATGATTTCTCTGCCTTCCACACGAGCATAGTAATCCTCATCAATCAGCAGAGGTTCAATGACGACAAGGATTTTGTGGACGTACGGTCGTACCAGGTCGTCCAGTTTGTACAGGATGCGGTCAATGACCTTGACCAGTAAATGACGCTCCTGATCCTCGAGTGTGGGAGACATGAGGAGTGGTAAGATCTGGTTAAACAGGGGCCCTGCTCCAAACTCACGCGCCTTGTCTGTCACTTGTCTCAACGCAGCCTACAAGGAAGAATGCAATCTTAATCTGGTATTGATATATATACTACATACTGAATAAGTACACTAGGTATTACTAAAGTCATACAAGTCCTCTATGGGCTCCCACTGAAATTATCAAGTGACCTTGACCTTGATTCAAATTAACTGAAACTCGAATACATCTGAGATATTATGGTCATTTATCATTATGTGAAGTTTGATCAAAATCCCTTGAGGAATGAAGCTGCTCGGGCACTGATGAACTTTGGTGTTACGTACATCGGTACAACATGACAGATGGGAAACCTACAGCCCCATGGTTTCATTGATAGGGGACTAATAAGATATATTTCTTGGTACTTTATTTTACAGTTTGAAGCTATTCCAATAATTTTGTGGCAAACTTTGACAGATACCCTCTTATCAAACAAATAGTATCATTATAACAACTTAACTTGTATATAATTTTCCTTAACAATGAAAACTTATACACAACAAACAATTTGTGTTATAAAGACATCTTTCATGTGTTGGTGTCAATGCTGTAACATACCTAACAAGTATACTATTTCAAAAACTATTAAAAATGGAGTATTTTCACAAAAGGAAATCTGCATTAAGGATCAGAATCTATGACACAATATATAGCTGTTTTATTACAAACACAACAATGTTTGAAAAATTGTGTTCACTAGCAATAATACAAAATTGTTGAACTTTAAAATTTTTTTGCTGATATAATTCCAGGACATGTACACTACCTTTCTCATTGGTGAAGTACCATTATTTATAATTCCAGGACATGTACACTACCTTTCTCATTGGTGAAGTACCATTATTTATAATTCCAGGACATGTACACTACCTTTCTCATTGGTGGAGTACCATTATTTATAATTCCAGGACATGTACACTACCTTTCTCATTGGTGGAGTACCATTATTTATAATTCCAGGACATGTACACTACCTTTCTCATTGGTGGAGTACCATTATTTATAATTCCAGGACATGTACACTACCTTTCTCATTGGTGGAGTACCATTATTTATAATTCCAGGACATGTACACTACCTTTCTCATTGGAGGAGTACCATTATTTATAATTCCAGGACATGTACACTACCTTTCTCATTGGTGGAGTACCATTATTTATAATTCCAGGACATGTACACTACCTTTCTCATTGGCGGAGTACCATTATTTATAATTCCAGGACATGTACACTACCTTTCTTATTGGTGGAGTACCATTATTTATAATTCCAGGACATGTACACTACCTTTCTCATTGGTGGAGTACCATTATTTATAATTCCAGGACATGTACACTACCTTTCTCATTGGTGGGTACCATTATTTATAATTCCAGGACATGTACACTACCTTTCTATTGGTGGAGTACCATTATTTATAATTCCAGGACATGTACACTACCTTTCTCATTGGTGGAGTACCATTATTTATAATTCCAGGACATGTACACTACCTTTCTCATTGGTGGAGTACCATTATTTATAATTCCAGGACATGTACACTACCTTTCTCATTGGTGGAGTACCATTATTTATAATTCCAGGACATGTACACTACCTTTCTCATCGGAGGAGTACCATTCTTAATCTTCAACAGAAGCTTCATAATTTTCCTTTCCTTCTGTTCTTCTGGTGACAGGGCTTCCTCGTCCACTTCAACCTGAAAAAGAAATTTGATTACTTTAGTCAGGTTAAAGATTCTTCAAGACACACCTTTCATAGCAGAAATTTGCATTCTAGCATCCACTTAACTACTCATCAAAACGTTTTATTGAAGTTATTTTTAACTAAAGATTGATCATTTTAAGGTAAACAACCATAAAAAAAATAATCTAATAAAACACGATATTCCAAAATTTTTCCTGAAAATTAAAGGAAGAAAATTTCTAAGTTAGAAACCCTTGTACAATCACTTACCAATAATTTGTCGAAATACTGCATGTCATCGGGTTTCATCATCGGGAGATTGCCCTTTGGCTGCATATCCACAACCTGGACTCCCTTGCTGTCTGGCGTCTGCATTCGAAATCCCTGAGGCGTTCCTGCCATAGGTGTAGGTGTGGCGATCAGTTTCCGAGCAGGTGTTCTGATTGGGATGTAACCCGCAGGTGGTTGTAATACCTTATAATTATCAAACAATTCTAGATTTAATTTTGAAGTCGCAGTAACAATCATTGTCAAAAACTATTACTCTTTATTTCTCTTAATTGTCAATGTTCATTTATTTCAAATATTTTCCTGTTTATTTATCTATCTATTTATTAACTAATTTATCTATTTTGTGTTGCTTATATATACAGCATTTTTCAAATAAAATGAAAAAGTGATATAAGTGGAAAACTTAATTTTCCAAACAATATTAGATTTAATACCAATTTAATTCTAAAGTCACACATTCAAATACTCAAAGTCAAAATTTATCAACAGTACCTCTACATTCCTCTTATTTATTCTGCTGTCAATGTTAATTGTACATACCGTCAATGTTAATAACTTACCTTATAGCCCTGAGGGAACATGGTGTCCAGTTCGTCGTCAGACAAGGGTCTATTCCTCTCATCAATTTCTTTCTGCCAGGTGTAGGCCTGAAGCTGTTCTGGCGTCATAGACATGAGGTGGCCTGGAGTAGGGGTGGCCATGGCCATGGCCTTCTGTCCTGTGGGTGTCTTCCCCGTAGGAGTAAAACCACTCGGAGTTGATCCTCCTGGCGTACCTCCACCGGGAGTGAAGGCCACTGGAGTGGAGCCCCCTGGGGTATGTCCAGCAGGGGTCATACTTGGGGTCATGTTCCCTGGGGTCATGTTACCAGCAGGTGTTGCCCCCGGGGTTTCATCCCAACGTGACCGTCGTTTACTAGCTCCCGGTGTGGGGGTATCCTGTATTAGGTCCCCACCCCTGTCTGTCTTTGGGGTCTCAGCCCAACCACTACCATGTCCTGGGGTTTCTGAAATGAAATAAGCAGCAGATGTATATAAATCAGTTACATTTAAAAAGCAGATCTTGACTCCAATGAAATGCTTTGAGTAATAATAAATTATCAGTGAGTGAAATCTCCTAAAGATTGACCGGACCATGTCTAGCTTACCCCTTTCTGTGCGAGGAGTTTCATCCCATCTGTTTTTGCGTGAGCTGGGCGTGGCCTGGTGCCCTGGGGTACTATCACCCCGCCCTGGTGTGGCAGCCCCAGGAGTAGCATGTCCAGGTGTAGCGTCCCACATTCTCGTACTCTGTCCTGGTGTGGCACCTGGTGTTTCAGCCCCCTTGGCACGGCCTGGGGTCTCATCCCAGCGACTGTTTGACGGGGTCGCTGCCTCCTCCTTATCCCATGTACTCTTTGTTTTCTTTGCCGGTGTGTCATCTGAGGCTTGGTCCCATCGACGTTTCTTCTTCTCCTGTGGAGCTGCCTGCTGAACCTTGACTCCTGCGTCACCACTGGACCCATTCTGTACTCGCAGGTCACCTGACTTGGCCTTCTCCACCATCTGCTGCTGTAGTCGTTTCTATAGGAAAACCAAGACATATTAATAGTCATACTTATTTTTTAATAGTTTTATGTTAGAAATCTGTCATACCAACATCATCAAGTTTTACATTGGACTCCTCTCATACCAAACATTGTAAAAGTTTTACAAAGCTGTCCTGTCATACCAAACATTGTAATATTTTAACAAAGCTGTCCTGTCATACTAAACATTGTAAAAGTTTTACAAAGCTGTCCTGTCATACCAAACATTGTAAAAGTTTTACAAAGGTGTCCTGTCATACTAAACATCTTAAAGTTTTACAAAGGTGTCCTGTCATACTAAACAGTGTAAAAGTTTTACAAAGGTGTCCTGTCATACCAAACATTGTAATATTTTAACAAAGCTGTCCTGTCATACCAACACTGTAACAATTTTACAAGAGACAACAAACATAAATATACAGAGATTACAGAGATCAAGGGCTAGCAGGCAAAGCTGAATGGCACGGAGTCATGTAAACAGCATGTACAGTTCTTATTCTTGTAGGTTGTGCTAATCTATGAGAGTAAGAATTTGCCATGTACAATAGATTCCATTAGATTTTGATTGTGCAAAGTTTATATCATTATAATTCAACACTTACAAAACTATAATACTTTACCAAACTGAATATTATTATTTCTTTATTTACCGTTTCATTGTCAACACTTACAAAACTAGAATACTTTACCAAACTGAATATTATTATTTCTTTATTTACCGTTTCATTGTCAACACTTACAAAACTAGAATACTTTACCAAACTGAATATTATTATTTCTTTATTTACCGTTTCATTGTCAACACTTACAAAACTGTAATACTTTACCAAACTGAATATTATTATTTCTTTATTTACCGTTTCATTGTCAACACTTACAAAACTGTAATACTTTACCAAACTGAATATTATTATTTCTTTATTTACCGTTTCATTGTCAACACTTACAAAACTAGAATACTTTACCAAACTGAATACTAGTATTTCTTTATTTACCTTTTCATTGTCCAAAAGTTGTGAGGCCCTGACTTTGGCGTAGGTGTAGGCGTTAACATCGGGAGTTTCTCCTCCTGTAATGATAAAGCAGACAGGTCACGACACAGGCCGTGACACGATTACAAAACATTAGTGATGTCAAAGCACTTGTTCTCCATTTATTCAGTATAATTGAAAACCAACTCAGTGAAACAAGATCCTGATGTTAGTGGAATTAAGTTTTACTGAACAAAAGCTTTTGAATACAATTCCCCTTCAAATCCGAAGTTTTTCAATTGTCCAACAACATGATGCCTCTTCCCAGCATCGGATCTTCCACTCTTCAACAAAAGGATAATGTTTGATGCTTTTGTCTGAAGAATATTCACATGTCCGAGATCTTTGGTTATAAAGGTCTGAAATAGTGTCAACAATTTAACATTTCTAAAAAAAACTTTTTTTTGTATTGAAATTGTATCTTTTTTGTCTTTCAATTATTCCATGTTTTACTTGAAATTTAAACTATCTAAATCTCTTCTTTTTAAAGAATCAGACTGGTCAAGCACTGGAAATAATAAGACAATGCTGATTGTGAGATCTTCAGACAAAACCCCACTGACCTGTGACACTTTGAACCTGACTCATCAAGTGTGCCATCAACCATAATTAATATACGTACGTATCCATCTTCTGGGGTATGACCAATGTCTTGTCCCTCATCATCATGTGCCTAAAATTAGTCTGCATATTAAATGTAATTCTATACAACCCAGAGAAAAAAAGGAAAACACATTGCATGGTTATACAGACCTAGCTATAGATGTATGAACCTCTGAAAGGAAACTATTCCACGAGCTTAGACCTAAGGATTGGCCATCCTAAAATCCATTGTTTATTATAACATGCAGAATTATAATTACTCCATGGAATTCACTCGAAATATTTCAACTTCAATACAATGTACTTTTTCCCGTAATTGTCCAGTGTAATCTTTTCAATTTATTTAGAAAGTTAATTGGTTGAAGACTTGAAATAATTACATGAAATTTTTGTTAATATACGAGGTGTTTAAACCTCAAGTTGCTGTCTTGTTCTGCTGAAATCTCTCCAAACGAATTCTCGGTGCTAGAAAGGAAAGATAATTCTTATTAGTATCGGGTTGACTTGATTTGTTCACAACACTTATCATTATCCGATACATGTTTGAAATATTCTCTCCTCAAACAAGCAAAGCAATCATTCCACTAAGCTTATGCAGTCATATCACAAACTTATGTATAAATGCATACTAAATCTGAATTTACAAATCAAAACCAAATGGTTCCCGATCGTGTTCCCTGGAAGATGTCTTTTAATAAATGATAAACACTATCCATATTCTTATCTTCCCTTAAAGAGAAATTCTAAACTGTTTTCTCAGCTTGTTGTACACTTGTTTGTTTTTCAAAGCGCATACCAAACATGAATGAAAATATGTTATGTTTTCTTTTTCTTGCAAACACCTCTTTATAATATTCATTTGAGCTGTTTTCTCAAATCCATTGTTTCTGGTTGAAAAAAAAAACAAAAATTTTCATCTGATTTAAGTGCCAGTAATTTGTTAGAAATACCCAAAGTCACTGTGTCAAGTTGTGATCGTTCTGTCATCTCCTTCCCGATTCCTGGTTTTATTTATAGACAGAGGGATATTCCATTCAGTCCATGGTTAAAGAAATAAACTTTGAATAAAGTTGTACACATTAAATGTTTTTCAAAAATTCAATGAAGTTTAAAGTAAATATTGGAATTAGAATCAGAACATATATTTTTCTTGTTGAACATACAAACACTTTATATTAATATGTTGCCTTCGAATATCTGTAATTAACTCCCCTTGGTGTGTTCTCGTGCAGTCATACAAGTTACAACGTACAGGTAATACATGAATTCATAAGGAATGAGAAAACCCCTTCCCATAGGTAAGAAAGACAGCAAGGCAGTCAAGCAATACTTTTGTTTGAATATTGTAAGAAACTTTTTTTCAAATAAATTTAGCTGTTTAACTTTTCAACTAGGAACATTATATTTTTGATTCTTTATGATACAAAAATATGTCCAAATGCTTTGCTGTCCAACATATAATTAAGGAAGGTTGACTATCAAAATTAAGAAAATTAGAAAATGAGACAATGATACTAACCGTTTGCAAAGGGGTCATATCGCTCTGGGGAGATGATTCGAGACTGCAGGTGAGGGCGGTAGTTTCCACCTTTATCAGAAACTCTCTGTGGTCGTCGATCTGCCAACGGATCATAGTCCTGTGGATAAAACACAAAATGACAAAATAAAAGACAGGAAAAAACAGTTTTTTCCACTAAAGCATTAAGGTCAACTGAAATTTAGGACACATTTTTTAAAATAATTTTTTTTCAAATGCACAGGTAGAAAATCTAACCATGCCATATATGGATAATCTGAGGTCTGATTGAACTGTTCCATTTCCAATGACATACTATTAGGATGCCACATTAATTCCATACACCAGGAATGAAAATTACAAATATCGGCGATACCAACCTTATATCTATGTCTATCTCAGGTACTCAATCTTTGCAACCCAACCCGTACCCGGGTATCTGTAGATTCCTATACCTGGGTACTTGTTACAGCCTTATTTATACCAATCATAAGCTAATTCTAAAATTTAATGTACTCAATTATACAGAGCAACTGATAAACTTGCTATTATGTACTTTCATTGTACTTGACCATCATCCTTTTCTCTCTCTTTACAATAGGCCATACTTACTTTGTCTTTTAGTGTGTCGTTTAGCAAGTTCAAAGGGGCTGTATATGTTGATCTGGATTTCCCTGGAACAATTGTATCTTCAACATCTTCCTAAAATAGAAAATGAAATATTCCAGAGCTATGAAATCAATATCTAAGCTTGGAAATATCAGCTCTTAGCTTTTTACCAGAACATCTTGCAATCGGCATCTGCTTTTGCCAAACACAACTCACTAATGCACCAATTCATATTTACAAGTTTGCACACAAAAACTACCTAAAAACATTAGTTGCAAAATTTCAAATTCTGGTGGATTCATGAAGGACTTTTTGATCTGTACTGTACTTCAAAATTACTTGTAGGTATTGTTTTATAATCCAAGACAATTTAGCATTTGGATAAAAGGTCTTGGTACCAAGTAACCAAAGACATACATCTAATGATAACTTACATCTGGTTCTTCATTTGCTGCAATTGATAAATCATATCCAGCAAATTTGTGTTTATCTGTTGTATAAATATAATCATCCTGTGCAAGTTCTCCTAAACCCAATCTGGACTCATCATCATCCTCTGCAGGAGGAACATTTGCTGCTGACAAATTCTTTGTTTTATTTTGTAAGTTTCGCACTTGTTCTTCAATTTCTGAAAAAGAAAGAAGATAAAGAAGATTTAGAATCAATTTGAAATTTAAAACAGTAGACAGTCAAGGACTGTTTAGATGGAATGACTCAATAAGGAAAACATACAACTTAACAGGCTTTTGATAAATAGAGACTGTGTAGTTATAGACAATTTATTGATTGATATTAATTGTGAAAGCTCCCAACAAATGTTAGAGGTTAAGCACGGGTACGTCAAGAAACTTTTGACAGGTGCCGCAGATGGGATTCCCGCATATCTGCCATTGCAATCAGACACTGAGACAGACTTCTTCCCTAGTAATCAGGCAGACTTGAACCTCTTATAAGAGAAGATGTGACATTATGTTTTAATGTAAACTTTATTTCTTTTACAAAAATTACGAAACAAGTTATATCAACTTATATTAATTGTGTTGGCCCGGATGGAAGCACATGAGGGTTCTTACTGTGGGAGGAAACCAAAATACCTGGGGGAAACCCACATGGTCAGGCAGGTGACCCCATACCTTTTCACCCGACCGGAGAATCAAACCACCTATATAGCTAGGTGAAAGGCAAGTGTGTTACCACTGTGCAACCCGACCAACCATGGTTTAATTTGTATTGGGGAAATTCAAAAGTCATAAAGCAGTTTGCCATGGTCCAACACTAGATATCCAATAATATCCTCTCAAGTCAAAGTTCTCAATTCTCTTACATGATTTTGATAAACCTTTATGTAAATGGACATGCTCCCCCCCCCCCCCCCCCCCCCCCCAATTCCTTATTTTATCGTAATTGATAGCAGTTTGATACAGATGGTCAAAATAGTGAGAACGCTATACATTAGGCCAAAACGTTAAAAGTTTTCTTAACTTTCTATCGTAAATACTAATATGTGCATCTACCTTAATTTCCAGGTCTACTACTAACTTGTAGGCCTAATCAATGTGTAAACATAACCGGATGTACGAATAATCAATTAATCAGAACACCAATTACAACAAACCAAACATCATTGCTCCTGTCTGTCGTTGAATGGAGATTGTTAGAGTATTTCTCTTGGTAGGCCTATTATAAATGATTAGTTCAAACGTTTACACCACGTTCTTTAACGTACCAACTTACGTCTTTACGATGCATATGATTAGACTCTTCGCCATTGTGACACCGAATCGTCTACAATAGTTCTCCGATTGTTATGATCCGTAAAAAAAACATTCAAAAGTGATTTTCAACAGCATTGTCATGCTCCTAGTTTAGGTCTTATTCTTGTAAATAATGTAAACATACACGTACCTTCCCTTGTTGTGGGTTGCGTCGCCATTTTGCAAAATTATCTATCCCATAATATCACTGACGAAGTTTACCGAAAATATTTCTTTTCTGATATCAAGTACATTGTACGCTATTATTTGATTTTCCTAAGTGAGAAATCAATCTATTTTAATAATGTCTAACTATCTTTCATATAAGTTGCTTCAAAGTGAATATGCAATGAAATTCCGTTAATATCCGGAAAATAATTTATTCCACTTGTCTGGGTCAAGGTGAAGGTCGTAAGCGCTATGGTCTCCTAAGGACAAAATGATTCGACATATCGCTCGCCAGAAGGAACCATTTCAGCGGTGTTTATCGTCTTATAGACAAAAATCTAAGAAAGAAAGGTAGGATTTATGATTGTTACAATCTATTCAACAATGTTATTGATCTCATTTCTTTAGTTTCATTCAAATGTATTGAATAACGGACGTGGTGCAGTACTGAGTAGACCTAGGCACATAAATGTTATCAAACCAGTTTATGGTTATTGGATAGGGCATTGACCGTTTAAGATTTATTCGGACGTTTCATCATCCGCACATTTCGGTACCCAGACGTTTTCTGTTGCCAAACATTTTGGTACGTATCTAGTTGTTCGGCACAAGACCACAGACACAGGAGTTAAACGATCTATCAATGTGAGTTTATAGTAAAGAGGGTTTGCATCTTGTAACTTAAGCCACTGGAGGAATGGTCAAATATTTGGCAATTACACTTCAATTACAGTAAATATAAAAGTTTGCATTTTGGCCACAACAACCCAAACCATGTGTACAAACTAGGACAAGAAGACATTGAACAATCTGAGGAAGAAAAAGATCTTGGTGTAGTATACGTAGTGGACAAAACCCTAAAATTCAGTAAACATGTGGAGAAGGCGGTGAAAAAAGCAAATCAAATAACTGGATTGGTGAAAAGAAACTTTAATCATATAGACAAGGATATGTTTTCTACCACTTTACAAATCCCTAATCAGATCCCATTTGGAATACGCAGTGTGTGTATGGAATCCTATGAATCAAAGAGACACAAAAATGATTGAGAAAGTACAACGGAGGGCTACAAAACTAGTGAAAGATATTAAAAACCAATCTTATCCGCAAAGACTTAAACAACTTGGCATTCCGTCCCTACAATATAGAAGAAAAAGAACGGATATGATTCAAACATTCAGAATAATCAAGGGAATAGACAACCTCGAAAAAGAAGATTTCTTTGAAATAGAGACAAACAGGAGGACTAGAGGACACAAATACAAAATTATGAAGCCCCAAACCAGACTGAACATCAGAACAAACTCCTTTAGTATAAGAGTAATCAATGACTGGAATAACTTGTCAGAGGAAGTGGTAGAAAGTGAGGCAATTAATCAATTCAAAAATAGACTCAACAAGCATTGGAAAGACCTGCTAATAAAATTTCACCCAACTTGTGTTTAAAGATCTACAAGCCAATATATAAAAGAAAAAAAAGGACTGTGAGACAATTTTTACAAATTTTTAAGTGATATTTATTATGTGGAAACTGTACATAAACTGTAAGAGGTGGAGAAATTGTATATAATCATAAAGAAATCCACGGAACCACAACAATGTTATATTGATGAAAAACTTTTTAATCAAGGACAAGGCGCAACAAGATGTATTGATGAACTGAAATCTATTAAGGTGGTCAAGAGACGATAACGTCTAACACAGACCGAAGCCACTGCCAGGTGAACACAGGTGCCTGACTCGTTTTATAAAATAATAACATATAATTAAGAGTACATATAAATGAGTGTACTCTTATATGTTATTATTTTATAAATAAAAACGAGTCAAGCACCTGTGCTTAAGCAACTGTATCTGTACAGAATAGAGTACTGATTATTTTAATATGGATTATCAAATTCTTATTGAAAGAAAGTCAAACTCCTGTGACTCGGACATTCAAGGCTTCAAATTCATTTATCAAACCGTGAACCAATTCTAGGGACTTTTGGTAGGGATATATAACTTCCAAATCCAATCAAGGCCTTCATCTGAACTGAAATTATTTTGCCCCCAAACAATATGTGTAGTGTTAACCGGTGTATTATAAAGTAGTGGAACCAAACTTGGATGAATACTGGCGACCAGGTAGCTCAATTGGTAGAGCATCCGGATAGTGTTTGAAGGCTCCTATTACAATAGGAAAATAAGTCTTTCTTCGGGACCAAAGACCAAATTTTACACATTATGTCAGATTGCATTCTAGCCATAACTCTGACATTTTTCAGGGCCTTAATTTAACTCTTTCATTATAGGTGGTAGTTTTGTCATACAACAGCCCAACTGTACAAAATGAGACACAATTGTTTCAGTTTTGTATAAATGAATATTTTTCGAGGGAGTAACATGAAGTTCGCTTATAACTTCACATTCAGATTCAGCTAATAGAGACCCTGGCCTAATGGTTTTGCACATTACCAGGTAAAGCATCTTGCATAACAACTTGTTCTATATATATAAATGGTAGCTAATGAAGGGTTTGTATTATCCTATTAGGTATGGTATAATAATATTTGCTCTTTCTGACACTGCCTATGTTATAAAATTTTCAAAGACATTGTATAATCAAAAATTAAAAAACAGAAATTGATTTAGGTGAGTTTAAAGTTATCGGAAGCAATTATATTTTGCTTTTTCAGATGCTGTCGTTTACTTACAAGTTATCATAAAGATCAGATCAATAACACCAGCTGCCAGTCAAAGACAAAATGTCACTCAGTACAGATCCAGAGGACTCTGTTTACTGTTCCCCAAGTCTCCAGCACCACAGAGGAAGTGTCACATAGACAACACAAGCTAACATATCTACAGCAAAGCCGAGACCTGTTCTCCGTACCCGGTATACCAGGCATCGTCTCTGATACAAGAAAGGAGTATTCAGAGAGGAGAGTTTTAGGGTTGGTCAATTACTTTTTTTTTTTAAATTATCATCTGTAAAATTTGTGTTAGCCTTATTACCATATTTCTCTTCCAATAAACCTATGTGGTAGTAAGCCCACCCATATATGATTTGCAAAGATCGGGTGTATTGCACCCATAGAAATGACAAATGTTGACACAACATTATGATTCATACAGAACATTATGGTTCTTACCACACACTCTATGAACATGTACCAGGACTGGCTGTACTTATGTGGTGGCTAATTAAAATAGATCGACCCACCAGTACAAGTCACTTACTGCATGTATACAAGTATATAATCAAAAGATACAAATAACATAACTGTATAACTTTGTGACAGTATTTCTATATTTGATTCTGTAACACAAGCCAACAGCCATTAAAGATAATAAGTAATAAAATGTTAAATGTTAAAGATGAAAACAAAAAACAAAAACAAAAGTTTGGACAAAAGTAATCGAGTTGGAAAATTGAGAAAAAGTGCTTGAATTTTGGTATAAAGAATCTGTATAAAACATGAGTTATGTAGAACCTTGGTCTGTGTACCTGTATAAAACATGAGTTATGTAGAACCTTGATCTGTTTACCTGTATAAAACATGAGTTATGTAGAACCTTGGTCTGTGTACCTGTATAAAACATGAGTTATGTAGAACCTTGATCTGTTTACCTGTATAAAACATGAGTTATGTAGAACCTTGATCTGTTTACCTGTATAAAACATGAGTTATGTAGAACCTTGATCTGTTTACCTGTATAAAACATGAGTTATGTAGAACCTTGATCTGTTTACCTGTATAAAACATGAGTTATGTAGAACCTTGATCTGTGTACCTGTATAAAACATGAGTTATGTAGAACCTTGATCTGTTTACCTGTATAAAACATGAGTTATGTAGAACCTTGATCTGTTTACCTGTATAAAACATGAGTTATGTAGAACCTTGATCTGTTTACCTGTATAAAACATGAGTTATGTAGAACCTTGATCTGTGTACCTGTATAAAACATGAGTTATGTAGAACCTTGGTCTGTTTACCTGTATAAAACATGAGTTATGTAGAACCTTGATCTGTTTACCTGTATAAAACATGAGTTATGTAGAACCTTGGTCTGTTTACCTGTATAAAACATGAGTTATGTAGAACCTTGGTCTGTTTACCTGTATAAAACATGAGTTATGTAGAACCTTGGTCTGTGTACCTGTATAAAACATGAGTTATGTAGAACCTTGATCTGTGTACCTGTATAAAACATGAGTTATGTAGAACCTTGGTCTGTTTACCTGTATAAAACATGAGTTATGTAGAACCTTGATCTGTGTACCTGTATAAAACATGAGTTATGTAGAACCTTGGTCTGTGTACCTGTATAAAACATGAGTTATGTAGAACCTTGATCTGTGTACCTGTATAAAACATGAGTTATGTAGAACCTTGGTCTGTGTACCTGTATAAAACATGATTTATGTAGAACCTTGGTCTGTGTACCTGTATAAAACATGAGTTATGTAGAACCTTGGTCTGTGTACCTGTATAAAACATGAGTTATGTAGAACCTTGATCTGTTTACCTGTATAAAACATGAGTTATGTAGAACCTTGGTCTGTTTACCTGTATAAAACATGAGTTATGTAGAACCTTGGTCTGTTTACCTGTATAAAACATGAGTTATGTAGAACCTTGGTCTGTTTACCTATATAAAACATGAGTTATGTAGAACCTTGATCTGTTTACCTGTATAAAACATGAGTTATGTAGAACCTTGATCTGTTTACCTGTATAAAACATGAGTTATGTAGAACCTTGGTCTGTTTACCTATATAAAACATGAGTTATGTAGAACCTTGGTCTGTTTACCTGTATAAAACATGAGTTATGTAGAACCTTGATTTGTTTACCTGTATAAAACATGAGTTATGTAGAACCTTGATCTGTGTACCTATATAAAACATGAGTTATGTAGAACCTTGATCTGTTTACCTGTATAAAACATGAGTTATGTAGAACCTTGATCTGTTTACCTGTATAAAACATGAGTTATGTAGAACCTTGATCTGTTTACCTGTATAAAACATGAGTTATGTAGAACCTTGGTCTGTGTACCTATATAAAACATGAGTTATGTAGAACCTTGGTCTGTTTACCTGTATAAAACATGAGTTATGTAGAACCTTGATCTGTTTACCTGTATAAAACATGAGTTATGTAGAACCTTGGTCTGTGTACCTGTATAAAACATGAGTTATGTAGAACCTTGATCTGTGTACCTATATAAAACATGAGTTATGTAGAACCTTGGTCTGTGTACCTGTATAAAACATGATTTATGTAGAACCTTGGTCTGTTTACCTGTATAAAACATGAGTTATGTAAAACCTTGATCTGTGTACCTGTATAAAACATGAGTTATGTAGAACCTTGGTCTGTTTACCTGTATAAAACATGAGTTATGTAGAACCTTGATCTGTTTACCTGTATAAAACATGAGTTATGTAAAACCTTGATCTGTGTACCTGTATACAACATGAGTTATGTAGAACCTTGGTCTGTTTACCTGTATAAAACATGAGTTATGTAGAACCTTGGTCTGTTTACCTGTATAAAACATGAGTTATGTAGAACCTTGGTCTGTTTACCTGTATAAAACATGAGTTATGTAGAACCTTGGTCTGTTTACCTGTATAAAATATGAGTTATGTAGAACCTTGGTCTGTTTACCTGTATAAAACATGAGTTATGTAGAACCTTGATCTGTGTACCTGTATAAAACATGAGTTATGTAGAACCTTGATCTGTGTACCTGTATAAAACATGAGTTATGTAGAACCTTGATCTGTGTACCTGTATAAAACATGAGTTATGTAGAACCTTGGTCTGTGTACCTGTATAAAACATGAGTTATGTAGAACCTTGATCTGTTTACCTGTATAAAACATGAGTTATGTAGAACCTTGATCTGTTGACCTGTATAAAACATGAGTTATGTAGAACCTTGGTCTGTTTACCTGTATAAAACATGAGTTATGTAGAACCTTGGTCTGTTTACCTGTATAAAACATGAGTTATGTAGAACCTTGATCTGTTGACCTGTATAAAACATGAGTTATGTAGAACCTTGATCTGTGTACCTATATAAAACATGAGTTATGTAGAACCTTGATTTGTTTACCTGTATAAAACATGAGTTATGTAGAACCTTGATCTGTGTACCTGTATAAAACATGAGTTATGTAGAACCTTGGTCTGTTTACCTGTATAAAACATGAGTTATGTAGAACCTTGGTCTGTTGACCTGTATAAAACATGAGTTATGTAGAACCTTGATCTGTGTACCTGTATAAAACATGAGTTATGTAGAACCTTGATCTGTGTACCTATATAAAACATGAGTTATGTAGAACCTTGATTTGTTTACCTGTATAAAACATGAGTTATGTAGAACCTTGATCTGTGTACCTGTATAAAACATGAGTTATGTAGAACCTTGGTCTGTTTACCTGTATAAAACATGAGTTATGTAGAACCTTGGTCTGTGTACCTGTATAAAACATGAGTTATGTAGAACCTTGGTCTGTTTACCTGTATAAAACATGAGTTATGTAGAACCTTGATCTGTTTACCTGTATAAAACATGAGTTATGTAGAACCTTGGTCTGTTTACCTGTATAAAACATGAGTTATGTAGAACCTTGGTCTGTTTACCTGTATAAAACATGAGTTATGTAGAACCTTGGTCTGTTTACCTATATAAAACATGAGTTATGTAGAACCTTGGTCTGTGTACCTGTATAAAACATGAGTTATGTAGAACCTTGGTCTGTGTACCTGTATAAAACATGAGTTATGTAGAACCTTGATCTGTGTACCTATATAAAACATGAGTTATGTAGAACCTTGATCTGTTTACCTGTATAAAACATGAGTTATGTAGAACCTTGGTCTGTTTACCTGTATAAAACATGAGTTATGTAGAACCTTGATCTGTGTACCTGTATAAAACATGAGTAAAACCTTGATCTGTTTACCTGTATAAAACATGAGTTATGTAGAACCTTGATCTGTTTACCTGTATAAAACATGAGTTATGTAGAACCTTGATCTGTGTACCTGTATAAAACATGAGTTATGTAGAACCTTGATCTGTTTACCTGTATAAAACATGAGTTATGTAGAACCTTGATCTGTTTATAATTACCTGTATAAAACATGAGTTATGTAGAACCTTGATTTGTTTACCTGTATAAAACATGAGTTATGTAGAACCTTGATCTGTGTACCTGTATAAAACATGAGTAAAACCTTGATCTGTTTACCTGTATAAAACATGAGTTATGTAGAACCTTGATCTGTTTACCTGTATAAAACATGAGTTATGTAGAACCTTGATCTGTGTACCTGTATAAAACATGAGTTATGTAGAACCTTGATCTGTTTACCTGTATAAAACATGAGTTATGTAGAACCTTGATCTGTTTATAATTACCTGTATAAAACATGAGTTATGTAGAACCTTGATTTGTTTACCTGTATAAAACATGAGTTATGTAGAACCTTGATCTGTGTACCTGTATAAAACATGAGTTATGTAGAACCTTGGTCTGTTTACCTGTATAAAACATGAGTTATGTAGAACCTTGATCTGTGTACCTGTATAAAACATGAGTTATGTAGAACCTTGGTCTGTTTACCTGTATAAAACATGAGTTATGTAGAACCTTGATCTGTTTACCTGTATAAAACATGAGTTATGTAGAACCTTGGTCTGTTTATAATTACCTGTATAAAACATGAGTTATGTAGAACCTTGATCTGTTTACCTGTATAAAACATGAGTTATGTAGAACCTTGATCTGTTTACCTATATAAAACATGAGTTATGTAGAACCTTGATCTGTGTACCTGTATAAAACATGAGTTATGTAGAACCTTGATCTGTTTACCTGTATAAAACATGAGTTATGTAGAACCTTGATCTGTGTACCTGTATAAAACATGAGTTATGTAGAACCTTGATCTGTGTACCTGTATAAAACATGAGTTATGTAGAACCTTGATCTGTTTACCTGTATAAAACATGAGTTATGTAGAACCTTGATCTGTGTACCTGTATAAAACATGAGTTATGTAGAACCTTGATCTGTTTACCTATATAAAACATGAGTTATGTAGAACCTTGGTCTGTTTACCTGTATAAAACATGAGTTATGTAGAACCTTGATCTGTTTACCTATATAAAACATGAGTTATGTAGAACCTTGATCTGTGTACCTGTATAAAACATGAGTTATGTAGAACCTTGGTCTGTTTACCTGTATAAAACATGAGTTATGTAGAACCTTGGTCTGTTTACCTGTATAAAACATGAGTTATGTAGAACCTTGGTCTGTTTACCTGTATAAAACATGAGTTATGTAGAACCTTGGTCTGTTTACCTGTATAAAACATGAGTTATGTAGAACCTTGATCTGTTTACCTGTATAAAACATGAGTTATGTAGAACCTTGATCTGTTGACCTGTATAAAACATGAGTTATGTAGAACCTTGATCTGTTTACCTATATAAAACATGAGTTATGTAGAACCTTGATCTGTGTACCTGTATAAAACATGAGTTATGTAAAACCTTGGTCTGTTTACCTATATAAAACATGAGTTATGTAGAACCTTGATCTGTTGACCTGTATAAAACATGAGTTATGTAGAACCTTGATCTGTTTACCTATATAAAACATGAGTTATGTAGAACCTTGGTCTGTGTACCTGTATAAAACATGAGTTATGTAGAACCTTGATCTGTGTACCTATATAAAACATGAGTTATGTAGAACCTTGGTCTGTTTACCTGTATAAAACATGAGTTATGTAGAACCTTGGTCTGTTTACCTGTATAAAACATGAGTTATGTAGAACCTTGGTCTGTTTACCTGTATAAAACATGAGTTATGTAGAACCTTGGTCTGTTTACCTGTATAAAACATGAGTTATGTAGAACCTTGGTCTGTTTACCTGTATAAAACATGAGTTATGTAGAACCTTGGTCTGTTTACCTGTATAAAACATGAGTTATGTAGAACCTTGGTCTGTTTACCTGTATAAAACATGAGTAAAACCTTGATCTGTTTAGGTACACGATGGAACAAATGTACAAGATCGTGTCTGAAGTGGAGCATTACTCCGAATTTGTACCTTGGTGTAAGAAATCAGCTGTGACTGCCAGACGCCCCAACCAGATGAAGTGTAAATTGGAGATTGGGTTCCCTCCCCTGATGGAGAAATACACCTCCATAGTGACACTAGCGAAGCCTCGACTTGTCAAAGTAAGACCCGAGAACTGCTATAGAAATATCTCAGTAATAAAAATCCTTGAATCTGAACGTAAATGTTGTAGCGGAATTTAATGTTGGACATTAGTTAATTACATGACAGAATACTGACTTCCCGTGACACACATTAATATAATGACACATTGATATAATGACACATTAATATAATGACACATTAATATAATGACACATTAATATGACACATTAATATAACGACACATTAATATAATGACACATTAATATAACGACAAATTAATATAACGACACATTAATATAATGACACATTAATATACTAGCTGCTACGCCACACACAGTGAAATGGCATGAGATTGAACATGAATCTGATATGATATCAATGTCACTGCTGTTGTTGTAGATGACAAAAATGGCTTACACTGACAGGCTCCCCGGTGTTAAAAAATCAGATAGATATGTAGAAACATGTATGAAGTTAGCTTGTTAGCTACAGTTTAAGTTTTAACTTGGAAACTCAACACACATATATACGTATATAGAAGGCCTGAAAGCACATGCAGTATTAATTGCAATTTTTTTTTTTTTATACATGTATATATATTTCTTCATGTATGTCTAACAAGGATTCACAATTTCAAAAGCTCTAGATGCAAGCAAATCTGAAAACCCCACAATGCTAACATATAATACATTTTTTATAATGTGTATAGAAAAGCTGTGACATAATATTCTATAGCCCTGTGTTAGACTAAGACTGGCAGACTTCGACAGTGTAGAGGATCTCTGGTCAACAGTGAACTCATATTTTGGTCAGTGTTTGACTGTTAGACCTCTAAACAGGATTAAGAAATACCTGTGTTGATGTAATTTATTTCACGGTACTCATGGCATTTATACCACATCAGTAATATAATTACAGGTATGCTTGATTCTTATATCTGTACCATTATATTTCATAAATATTGTTTCATGAATGTTACAGTATTCATAAAATTTTGACAAATATATATATATATAATTGTCATGTACCTGGTTGTCTGATCTATCTAATCTGAGTACATTTTTCTGTTTCCAGTCGGAGTGTACAGACGGTGTACTGTTTAACCACTTGTTGACTATATGGAAATTCGGTCCTGGTATCCCAGGCAACCCAAACTCATGTACTCTCGACTTTTCTGTAAGTACACCCCACATGTACCCTCGACTTTTCTGTAAGTACACCCCACATGTACCCTCGACTTTTCTGTAAGTACACCACTCATGTACCCTCGACTTTTCTGTAAGTACACAGCTCATTAATAATATTCACTGAAAATAGATTTTTTCCCTTGAAAACTAGGATTGAGCAAAAATTAGAATGGGGTTTCATTGAAAGCACTGCTCTCCATATACGGAGAGGAACTTCATTGTAAGCAATGCTTGGCCTTTCCATGTTGATTAAAGTGGGGTTATTCACAATCCCACTAGTACTGGGCAGTACCCTATATTAGGGTTATGGGTTATTATTTATCTCACATAGTAACTTCAGAAATAAAGAATTTCTGTACATAGATGGTGTTGGACAATGACATACATGGTAATATAGTGCTATACGAATCACTCCTGTTAATGGTTCCTGTTTAACAAACCTAGAGTAAGCCCATTAGGTAATTATTTTATTGGAATAGGCCCTGTATTTTACAGTTAATTGTTTGTAGTTGATAGAAGATCCCATTTTTTTTTACAAATACAATCATAATTCTTCAAAGAAGAATGAGGTATAATGTGTATGAATCCGATAAAAAAATGGGGTCAGCAGAGTTACTGGGAAATCAGTTTTAGGTAATAATAATAATCACTGTTCAGAATCAGTAAGAAAACCCTATTTTGTTTTCAGGGCCTGGCAAAAACTTTTAAGGCACTTGTCCATTGGACAAAAAATTCACTAGGCCGGAAAATTTAAATGTAAAACCAAATTTTGCTTTCTAATGCCTGTGCTCGCTAAAACTTAAAACTAGTCCAGATATATAACGTCCAATGATAGAGCTAGTGTAAACATTGCAAAATAGACCAATTTCATGAAAAAATTGGAATATTTTTTTTCAATGAATCTAGATAAAATATAACACTGACTTAAGAAAATACTTGTTTTCATTTGAATTGAACCTCTCAAGACAACTGTCTTCGTTTTTCTTAGGTTGGTCTGCCATTACAAACAAATCCAATAAAAAGTACATAGAATCACATGAAAAAATCTCCCGACCAACAGACTAGTTGACAATAAAAGTCACTTGAGAGGCAACAAAATCTGCTCATCAGGATGAGCAGACAATGTTTTTGCTGAGCCGTGACTAATTATAAATTATTTATTTGGTTGGTCATTGAAATAGTTATATCTATTAAAATGTTCTCAGTCTTTTCTTGGTTATTTTTTTTGCTATATTACCCTGTAATATGTTCTCAGTCTTTTCTTGGTTATTTTTTTTGCTATATTACCCTGTAATATGTTCTCAGTCTTTTCTTGGCTATTTTTTTTGCTATATTACCCTGTAATATGTACATGAAAAAAGAAATCTTACGATAATTGATTAGTGGATTTAATGATTTTCCACTGGTAAGTTGTTGTCATCAATTAACAAGCTAATATGAATTATTATCAAGAATTGGCCAAACATTTTTTGTAATTTTGTGTTGTATTCACTCTTATATGAACATATCCACAATATATTTTAACAACGACTTTTATTTGTAGGTTTCGTTTGAATTCCGGTCAGTAGTATACTCCAACATGTCACACATGTTTTTCGACCAGGTGGTCAAGCAGATGGTGATGTCCTTTCTTAAGCGAGCACGGTCACTGCACGGTCCAGCATCCATACGGGACCAGAAACCACAAATCCTCAAGTACAAGGATTGACGAAGACTGGACTTAGGGCAGAATAATTAACGTTTTTATTAATCGTATCCCAATTGGTTCTGATGACGGCGCTTTTACCCTGAAGAAATATTATAGAGGTGATCATTTCTTAACATAATTTATTTATCATATGCGGCACGAAAGTAAATTATCGTGTTGAAGTTTTGTAAAAATTTTGTGTTTGCACTATTAGTGATACAGTGGGATATCTTTCTAATATACCCAGTATATAATATTTATTTTACATACAGATATCCTATCACTGGCTACTCATGTCACTGGCTACTCATTTCGTTTTATCATAAACAAGTTGCAGATCTTAAAACACAATTTTTATGTAACCATGTTTTTTAACTGGTTTTGTAGATCTAGAGTCATACTAAGTTATGTTTGTATATCAGGGTTACAAACTGACCCTTTCATGTCATTAACATAACTTGAAGGCTTTCACCACCTATAAGGCTGACATAGAATTTAGGGATTCTTATGGAATAAAATTTTATTTTTTCAACATTCATGGGGTCATAACAGCATTAGCGATTCATGGTAAATATGTCCAGAAAGCCAATGTTGTTATGACCTCATGAATGTTGAAAAAATAAAGTTCATTCCTTATTTTTATATAATGATTATTTTTATTTTATCAGTTTAAGCATCCAATCATTAGAAAATGCATTTTTAGCTCACCTGGTCCGAAGGACCAAGGTGAGCTTATGCCATACTTTGTTCAAATTGATATAAACAACTTCTTCTCTGAAACTAAGCAATGAATATCACTCACATTTGTATGGTAGCATGGTCATGGGGTGGGGATTCAAAATTGTACAAATTTTGGGGTTGACCTCCCAGGGGGCTGAGGGGTGGGGCCAAAAGGGGTCAATTTGGGTGCAGAGGGCGGGGTCAAAAGGGGTCAATTGGTTTAAACAACTTCTTTCCTGAAACTAAGCAATGGATATCACTCACATTTGTGTGGTAGCATCCCTATGGGGTTGCACCAAAATTCAATTTCATTTCATGGATTAATGTATTTTTTTGGCATAAAAACCTCGCATACCCATATAAAATGCCTATGATATATTGACATAGCAATACCAGTGAATAATATACTTAATCATCATTCTTGTTTCATATCTCATGAAATCCAGGTGAGCGATACAGCTCCTCTGGGCCTCTTGTTTCATGTGTTTTACCAGGGAGTGATGTCGGGAGAGAGAACAGCCATTTTGGCCGGAAAGTGTCGGGGAGTTCGTGGCACGGCAGGAGACCGTAACAACATTTGATTTATGTAAATATTACATTGATCATGTTTATTTAAAAGGACATGTGAAGAAGAAAAAATCCCATGGCGAAAAGTTATACCTGTGGTGACGCGGTCCCTGACATTACTACACACCGATGAGGCTGATGTTGTTAGAAAAGTGAATGCAATTTTCGTCAATTCTTTCAAGCATACTGAATGTAAATATTCCAGAAATAATTTCCTTGATAGTTAAGATCTCCTGGGCATGAATTTTGGCTGAAATTTTCAATGTGTAGTATATATATTTTTAGGAGTTGGGGGTTTTTCCAGTACTTTCAATGCGAGAAGTAAATGACAGAGGTTATAATGGTCTGGATAGTGGGGGGATATTTATCTGTGACACCCAGGGTCCACATTTATTTTTTTCACTAGGACAATTATTTTCTACTAGAGTACCTATGTCCTGTCAATCATAGCTGCTTCTCTAGGATAATTCAGTCGTAAAAGTTATGAGAATTTTAAGATTTTTAACAAAGTGGATGGGATTTTCCTTTATAATGCGATGCATTCTGAAAATTTCAGCAAGATTTTTCACAAAAATATGTGTAAAAATCTCAAAATATTGTCCCCGAAATTATCCCTAACTCATTGATTAACATTTAGAACAGTTTTAACAGGAATTTGTCTTTACTGTACGGTATGTTTAAATAGGAACCACAAAAGAAAACATGTATCAAACAGTCACTCATGATCCATAGTGAATTAAGAAATAGTATTTAACATGTAGTGTTTCTTCCTTATTGAGATTTTTGTTTTCGTGAGGATCTGAAGCCTAGAATTAAAAAGCTTTAATTCTGACAGCAGTAATACAAGGTTTTGTTTACCCGGTATGACTGTGACTGTAATCCAAGGTTTCGTTTACCCGGTATGACTGTGACTGTAATCCAAGGTTTTGTTTACCCGGTATGACTGTAATACAAGGTTTTGTTTACCCGGTATGACTGTAATACAAGGTTTTGTTTACCCGGTATGACTGTAATACAAGGTTTCGTTTACCCGGTATGACTGTGACTGTAATCCAAGGTTTTGTTTACCCGGTATGACTGTAATACAAGGTTTTGTTTACCCGGTATGACTGTAATACAAGGTTTTGTTTACCCGGTATGACTGTAATACAAGGTTTTGTTTACCCGGTATGACTGTGACTGTAATACAAGGTTTTGTTTACCCGGTATGACTGTAATACAAGGTTTTGTTTACCCGGTATGACTGTGACTGTAATACAAGGTTTTGTTTACCCGGTATGACTGTGACTGTAATACAAGGTTTTGTTTACCTGGTATGACTGTGACTGTAATACAAGGTTTTGTTTACCCGGTATGACTGTGACTGTAATACAAGGTTTTGTTTACCCGGTATGACTGTAATACAAGGTTTTGTTTACCCGGTATGACTGTGACTGTAATACAAGGTTTTGTTTACCCGGTATGACTGTGACTGTAATACAAGGTTTTGTTTACCCGGTATGACTGTAATACAAGGTTTTGTTTACCCGGTATGACTGTGACTGTAATCCAAGGTTTTGTTTACCCGGTATGACTGTAATACAAGGTTTTGTTTACCCGGTATGACTGTGACTGTAATACAAGGTTTTGTTTACCCGGTATGACTGTGACTGTAATACAAGGTTTTGTTTACCTGGTATGACTGTAATACAAGGTTTTGTTTACCCGGTATGACTGTGACTGTAATACAAGGTTTTGTTTACCCGGTATGACTGTGACTGTAATACAAGGTTTTGTTTACCTGGTATGACTGTAATACAAGGTTTTGTTACCCGGTATGACTGTGACTGTAATACAAGGTTTTGTTTACCCGGTATGACTGTGACTGTAATACAAGGTTTTGTTTACCTGGTATGACTGTAATACAAGGTTTTGTTTACCCGGTATGACTGTGACTGTAATACAAGGTTTTGTTTACCCGGTATGACTGTGACTGTAATACAAGGTTTTGTTTACCCGGTATGACTGTGACTGTAATACAAGGTTTTGTTTACCCGGTATGACTGTAATACAAGGTTTTGTTTACCTGGTATGACTGTAATACAAGGTTTTGTTTACCCGGTATGACTGTGACTGTAATACAAGGTTTTGTTTACCTGGTATGACTGTAATACAAGGTTTTGTTTACCCGGTATGACTGTGACTGTAATCCAAGGTTTTGTTTACCCGGTATGACTGTAATACAAGGTTTTGTTTACCTGGTATGACTGTGACTGTAATACAAGGTTTTGTTTACCCAGTATGACTGTGACTGTAATACAAGGTTTTGTTTACCCAGTATGACTGTGACTGTAATACAAGGTTTTGTTTACCCGGTATGACTGTGACTGTAATCCAAGGTTTTGTTTACCCGGTATGACTGTAATACAAGGTTTTGTTTACCCGGTATGACTGTGACTGTAATACAAGGTTTTGTTTACCCGGTATGACTGTAATACAAGGTTTTGTTTACCTGGTATGACTGTGACTGTAATACAAGGTTTTGTTTACCCGGTATGACTGTGACTGTAATCCAAGGTTTTGTTTACCCGGTATGACTGTAATCCAAGGTTTTGTTTACCCGGTATGACTGTAATACAAGGTTTTGTTTACCCGGTATGACTGTAATCCAAGGTTTTGTTTACCCGGTATGACTGTGACTGTAATCCAAGGTTTTGTTTACCTGGTATGACTGTAATACAAGGTTTTGTTTACCCGGTATGACTGTAATCCAAGGTTTTGTTTACCCGGTATGACTGTGACTGTAATCCAAGGTTTTGTTTACCCGGTATGACTGTAATACAAGGTTTTGTTTACCCGGTATGACTGTGACTGTAATACAAGGTTTTGTTTACCCGGTATGACTGTGACTGTAATACAAGGTTTTGTTTACCCGGTATGACTGTAATACAAGGTTTTGTTTACCCGGTATGACTGTGACTGTAATCCAAGGTTTTGTTTACCCGGTATGACTGTAATACAAGGTTTTGTTTACCCGGTATGACTGTAATACAAGGTTTTGTTTACCCGGTATGACTGTGACTGTAATCCAAGGTTTTGTTTACCTGGTATGACTGTGAGAGGACTAATATATGCTATTTTCATAGGGATATACTGATAAGAAATTCTACCTAAATTACTGGTACATGTGCATCATTTGATGATTTTCAAGGCATCAATATATTTTGACAATGCTACGGCTTTCTGTTTTGTTATACGGTATTTGATTTTTGTTCATCCTGTTTTTGTTATTGTAAAAAAAAAAGTCTTTGAATTCTAATATTTGTGACCTTTTAACCTCTAATATAGCTGGTAACAGATACAGCTTGTCAATCATAATAAATCAACATTACTATCGAGACAGATATTAGAAGGTTAAATGTGTGTTTTTACGCCTTTGAATTGTTTTATAGTTGGTTTTCATGGCAGTGCTGAAAACAGGTATTTTAGTCAGGTTGTTGATTTTTAAGTATTTCCCGGTATTTCAGTGTTAATAAGTTGTTATACAGTATGAATGACTGATAGCTTGCTGTGATATATATTTATCCTACAGTAAGTCTTAGTGGTTGACACCTAAACTTTGACTTATTGTAGGAGATGGCCTGATTGCAACACAAGGGAAAAGCATTTGTTAGACAGGCATGTTGCTGGGCTGTTTCTGATGTGCATGCAGAAAGTCACACGAAATGTGAATGTGAAACCTCTGTTGGGGTGCGTGGGGCATGGCTCCCCTCCTTGTATTCTCTTTGTAATTTTCTGTCATGGTGTCTCCTTGACACCCATTCTCTTATGACCCTAGCTGTTGGGTGTCTCCTTGACACCCATTCTTTTATGACCCTAGCTGTTGGGTGTCTCCTTGACACCCATTCTCTTATGACCCTAGCTGTTGGTGTCTCCTTGACACCCATTCTCTTATGACCCTAGCTGTTGGTGTCTCATTGACACCCATTTTCATGACACTGACTGTTGGTGTCTCTTATCTGTTGGTGTCTCCTTGACACCCATTCTCTTATGGCCCTAGCTGTTGGTGTCTCCTTGACACCCATTTTCATATGACATTAACTGTTCTGTGGACATTAAACCCAGTTTGAGAACTTTTTATATTAAGTTCTGCAAAAATTCTAAGGGTTTATTTTAGTGAATATGAATTTTGTATTCTTACTTCTTATAAAGCCTTGGATAGAGAGTTACTGAATTGTTTCCCTTTATCTACAGTAGGTCAAGCTAGAGAACTACAAGACTAGGGTGTAGTAACTTAAAATAATGGATCTTTCTTTCTTTCCGCTGATCAGATTGCAACATTTGCAATAAATAATAATGATCATGCGTAACCAAATAGGATGGCAAAAAGAGCTTTAGCTAAGTTCTGTTGATGGAAGATGAATTTAATTTGTTACAGCTACCTCTATATTTTTTCATTTGAAGAAAAACGATATCATTTGGTCATTTTATTTTATTGAGGTATTTGTTTGTGACCCCATAATCCTTTTGTTTACTATCATGTACAAGTGTTACCTTGTAATTAGTATGTACATGTATTGTTAAGCATAAAATATAATCCAATACTAGTGACTTACTAAACTTTTCCCCAATTTGCTGCATGATGAACTTGTGCGAGAGGAGTTTTATAAAAGTTAAAAACATTGAGTGTGTTAAGTGAGAGAATTCTCAAGAATGGAAGATTTATCCGTGTGTTGAACACGTGCGACCGCTTTGGTGTATAGAGTGGAATTTGAATTATGTAAGCTGTTAGTATGGTTCACGTGTGTAGTTCTAAAAGATTCAACTGTAAGTACTGTAAACGTGGTTATTTTTTCGGGGGAGGGGGGGGGGGGTAATTTCGCGATATCGATATGGAAACTATATGCGTTGGGGTAATTTTCGCGATCGATCCACCTTCGTTTGTAGTTCGAAATTATGCAAATTGATATCAAAATAATATGCATGGGAGAAATTTTCGCGATCAAAAGGACTCCGTGTAATTATCGTAAATTCCCCCCTTGCGTAAATTTCCACGTTTACAGTATGATATCTACCGGTGTTCAATTATTTCCAGATACTAATATTTACCTTTCAAAGTTATGGAAGAAATCTTTTAAAACAGAATCTGTGAAGATATTTGATAAATCACTACATCCATACCTCTTTATGAGGAGTTTAAGTATTTTTACTATATTTCTATGTGAAAATATATCTCCATAGATACAAATCTACAGGTTTTACTGTAATGTATAGGGGAACTAAGTGCTTGTTGTTCACAGAAATAGGTAACATATAAGTTACCAGGGTAGGTAAAACTTTATGTTGGACATGTACTGATTCAGCTTCTCTGAGGTGCATGTTAGGTGTCTCCTTGACACCCATTCTCTTATGACCCTGACTGTTGGTGTCTCTTATCTGTTGGTGTCTCCTTGACACCCATTCTCTTATGACCCTGACTGTTGGTGTCTCTTATCTGTTGGTGTCTCCTTGACACCCATTCTCTTATAACCCTAGCTGTTGGTGTCTCCTTGACACCAATTCTCTTATAACCCTAGCTGTTGGTGTCTCCTTGACACCAATTCTCTTATAACCCTAGCTGTTGGTGTCTCCTTGACACCCATTCTCATATGACACTGACTGTTGGTGTCTCCTTGACACCCATTCTCATATGACACTGACTGTTGGTGTCTCCTTGACACCCATTCTCTTATGACCCTGACTGTTGGTGTCTCTTATCTGTTGGTGTCTCCTTGACACCCATTCTCTTATGACCCTGACTGTTGGTGTCTCTTATCTGTTGGTGTCTCCTTGACACCCATTCTCTTATAACCCTAGCTGTTGGTGTCTCCTTGACACCAATTCTCTTATAACCCTAGCTGTTGGTGTCTCCTTGACACCAATTCTCTTATAACCCTAGCTGTTGGTGTCTCCTTGACACCCATTCTCATATGACACTGACTGTTGGTGTCTCCTTGACACCAATTCTCTTATAACCCTAGCTGTTGGTGTCTCCTTGACACCCATTCTCTTATAACCCTAGCTGTTGGTGTCTCCTTGACACCCATTCTCTTATAACCCTAGCTGTTGGTGTCTCCTTGACAACCATTCTCTTATGACCCTAGCTGTTGGTGTCTCCTTGACACCCATTCTCTTATGACCCTAGCTGTTGGTGTCTCCTTGACACCCATTCTCTCATGACACTTGACTTGGTGTCTCCTTGACACCCATTTTCATGACACTGACTGTTGGTGTCTCTTATCTGTTGGCGTCTCCTTGACACTCATTCTCTTATGACCCTAGCTGTTGGTGTCTCCTTGACACCCATTCTCTTATGACCCTAGCTGTTGGTGTCTCCTTGACACCCATTCTCATATGGCCCTAGCTGTTGGTGTCTCCTTGACACCCATTTTCATATGACATTAACTGTTCTGTGGACATTAAACCCAGTTTGAGAACTTTTTATATTAAGTGCTGCAAAAATTCAAAGGGTTTATTTTAGTGAATATGATTTTTTTGTTCTTACTTCTTATAAAGCCTTGGATAGAGAGTTACTGAATTGTTTCCCTTTACATGTAAGTCAAGCTAGAGAACTACAAGACTAGGGTGTTGTAACTCAAAATAATGGATCTTTCTTTCTTTCCGCTGACCAGATTGTAACATTTGCAATAAATAATAATTATCATGCGTAACCAAATAGGATGGCAAAAAGAGCTTTAGCTAAGTTCTGTTGATGGAAGATGAATTTAATTTGTTACAGCTACCTCTATATTTTTTCATTTGAAGAAAAACGATATCATTTGGTCATTTTATTTCATTGAGGTATTTGTTTGTGACCCCATAATCCTTTTGTTTACTATCATGTACAAGTGTTACCTTGTAATTAGTATGTATTGTTAAGCATAAAATATAATCCAATACTAGTGAGTTTCTAAACTTTTCCCCAATTTGCTGCATGATGAACTTGTGCGAGAGGAGTTTTATAAAACTTAAAAACATTGAGTGTGTTAAGTGAGAGAATTCTCAAGAATGGAAGATTATTTATCCGTGTGTTGAACACGTGCAACCGTTTAGTGTATAGAGTGGAATTTGAATTATGTAAGCTGTTAATATGGTTCATGAGTGTAGTTCTAAAAGATTCAACTGTAAGTACTGTAAACATGGTTATTTTTTTTTTTGGGGGGGGGGGGGGGGGGGGGGTAATTTCGCGATTTCGATATGTAAACTATATGCGTTGGGGTAATTTTCATGATCGATCCACCTTCGTAGTTCAAAATAATGCAAATTGATATCAAAATATAATACATATGTAAATTCCCCCCTTGCGTAAATGTCCACGTTTACAGTATGATATCTACCGGTGTTCAATTATTTCTAGATACTAATATTTCCCTTTCAAAGTTATGGAAAAAATCGTTTAAAACAGAATCTGTGAAGATATTTGATAAATCACTACATCCATACCTCTTTATGAGGAGTTTAAGTATTTTTACTATATTTCTATGTGAGAATACATCCCCATAAATACAAATCTACAGGTTTTACTGTAATGTATAGTATAGGGGAACCAAGTGCTTGTTGTTCACAGAAATAGGTAACATATAAGTTACCAGGGTAGGTAAAACTCTGGACATGTACTGATTCAGCTTCTCTGAGGTGCATGTTTCATTATGATGCTGTTATTTGCGAACTACTTTGTCTCAAACCTGTTTTGAGAAAAAAACATTTTGAAGAAAACTTAATATTTTGCTTGGTACCACAGAGCTTTGCAATCATTGATTGTACTTTTTATGCCAAGCCTTTTTAAGTGTTAGAAATGTGTAGATTTTAAAATGTCACACTCGGTCTATTGTACAGCAATATTTGAACAGATGTGATGCTTTAGTGAAATAAATCTCATTGTTATTATAAGAAGTCTTCAATGTTGTTTTTTCTACCTTTATCCGATAAAATGGATTAAGTTCAGAACCTAAAACATCATATAGGGTTATCTAGTTCACTAAGAACACTCTTAAGTAATCTATAGCCCCTAGCTATTTAAAAAGGACGAAGGATTAGTCCAGTAAAAATCATAACTCAGGAGCAAATCATAAATGAAATTCTATACATCTGGGGAATGAATGTTGTTTATTAGCTCATGAGCTTATGCTATAATGTGGGGTCCAGCGTCCATCTGTCCACCAATAATTTACTTAAGAAATAATTAACGATGATTCGTGTATTGTTGCAGGATATACAACGAGGACGAGGATATTTTGCAATTAAATTAATAACGAAGGCCGAGTTGTATATCCTGCAACAATACACGATTCAAAGTTGATTATTTCTTAAGTAAATTATTTACTGTTTAGTTCCGAGATCGACCTCTTTCTAATAGAAAAACAGCAAAGAAAAACCCTGAGAAAACCTTGAAATTTATTTCTTGAGTATTGCATTATTTGCTATGAAATATACAGGCAATACAGTACTACGATCAAGAGCATCTATCATATGGCATTGATTTTGAAAATTAAAAAAAAAAAAAAAGAAGAAAAAAAAAGACAAAAAAAGACAAAAAGGGGGGCCTCCGTAGGATTCGAACTTGCGTCGTGATAAAAATTTATTGAAAGACTAACCCATTAGCCCACTCGGCTATAGTAACCTTTTATGAAACGGGTGAATTTTAGATATATAAAATTGTAACAGCCGTGACTCACGACCGTGTATTATTGGCACGAGCGTGGGTTATTGGAAAATAATACATGGTTTTAAACCAATCAAAACTGGCATTGCATAGCAAACATGGCAGAATTCTTCATAACCGCTGATGGGAATTAAACAAAAATTGACTGGAAGCAAGTTGTTGACATTCAAAATTTTACAAATGCTGGGGTTGACTCCCCAAGGTCCTGATGGGCAGGGCCAAAAGAGGTCAATTTGGCTATGATGATATAAAGACTTCTTCTCGGTAGCTATCACTCATATTTGTCTGGAAGCATCGTTATGGGATGGGGATTCAAAATTGTACAAATTGATTGGCCGACACCCTTGGGGTGGGACCAAAAGGGGTCAGTTTAGCTAAATTGATATAAACGACTTCTCCGAAATTAAGGAATGGATATCACACATATTTGACTTACAGTATCCCTATGGGGTGGGGATTCAAAATTATACAATTGGCAGGATTGAAACCTGAGGGGTTGAGCCAAAAGGGGTTGATTTGGGTTATAAATGACTTCTTCTTTGAAACTAAGAAATTGATGTTGTTCATATTTGCCTGGAAGAATTCCTATGCGGTGGACTTTTAGCTCACCTGCCCAAAGGGCAAGTGAGCTTATGTATTGGTGCAGCGTCAGTCGTCCATCCGGCCGTCGGGCCATCCGGCGTCAACTTTTCCCATCAAACAATCGTCTTCTAAAAAATCCAAGAGGCCTAGATACCTGATATTGGTCATGTGTCATGTTGGGATGAAGGGCTACCAAGTTTGTTCAAATGAATGACCTTGACCTTCATTCAAGGTCACAGCAGTCAAATATGCTAAAATCTTTAAACAACTTCTTCTCAATAACCAAGAGGTCCAGGGACTTAATATTAGGCCTGTAGCATGCTGTGGTGAAGGGCTACCAAGTTTGTTCAAATGAATGACTTTGACATTCATTCAAGGTCACAAGGCTCAAATGGGTAAAATCTTTAAACAACTTCTTTCCCATTAACCAAGATGCCCAGGGACTTAATATTAGGCATGTAGCATGCCTTGGTGCAGGGCTACAAAGTTTGTTCAAATGAATGACATTGACCTTTATTCAAGGTCACATGGGTCATACGCACTCACCACACACATGCATTGTCGCACGCACGGGAGGCCGTCCTTAAATGACCTTAGATGTTAATAGGATGTTAAACTAATAAACCAAACCAAACCACATTGGTCAAAATAGGGTAAAATCTTAAAACAACTTCTTCTCAATAACCAAGAGGCCCAGTGACTTAATAATAGGCATGTAGCATGCTGGGGTGAAGGGCTACCAGGTTTGTTCAAATTAATGACCTTGACCTTTATTCAAGGTCACATGGGCCGAATAGGCTAAAACCTTCAAACGACTTCTTCTCAATAACTTAGAAGCCCCCAGACTAAATATTAGGGCTGTAGCATGCTGGGGTGAAGGGCTACCAAGTTTGTTCAAATGAATGACCTTGACCTTCATTCAAGGTCACATGGTTCAAATAGGCTAAAATCTTCAAATAACTTCAATATTAGGCCTGTATCATGCTAGGGTAAAGGGCTACAAAGTTTGTTCAAATGAATGACCTTGACCTACATTCAAGGTCAAGTAGGCTGAATTCTTCAAACACTGATTTCTCATTAGCAAAGAGACCTGATATTAGGCCAGTTGTGTACTGGAATGAAGAACTAGAAAATTTATTGACATGAAGAAACCTAGCCTACTGATATTTGAATAGAGTAGTTATCAGCATAGTATCTGCAGAAATAACCTAAATCAACTTCAAAGTTGCTGCAGTGCCAGGTGAGCGATACAGGCCCTCTTTGCCTCTTGTTATATGGTACCGTTTGGATTAAATTGGTTCTATAGGTGGTCCTGATAAACATTTCACTAGAATAGTCCTGGGAGTCTCTTCCAGTAATTGATCTTTAACTCGACACAAACATTCAATATTATATCAGTTTAGGTTGTACCTAGTTCTCACAAGCTTGTCTGGACTTCCTCTACACAGTATTGAGTCAAAACATCAATTTGTTGTCTCCTTCTCTGAAGGACAAGTTAAATGCCTTGATAAGGTGTCCTACTGTTGAACGTTTTTAATTTTATATCACAACTCAGAAACTGAGTTAAAAGGCTGCTTTTATTTGTTAAAAACATCAAAAAACATATTTTCCTGTCTAAAACTGACATTCAATTGATCTAAAATATACAAAAATCAATATAGAATCACCCAAACATCCAAATGACCAAGACCGACCTGAACACCACATAAGAGAACTTTAGATTTATCCAAGACCTGAACACCACATAAGAGAACTTTAGATTTATCCAAGACCTGAACACCACATAAGAGAACTTTAGATTTATCCAAACATGCTGTGTCCCCAAATCATTTTTCCGTACGAAATCATAACAATATCTTTATTATTTTGAAACTTGAATATTTAAATCTTGCTTTTCCTGTTTTAAATTTAAGCACCTGCTATACTATCTCATTTGAGAGTCATCATTATTTTAGGTGACATTCTGGACTAGTCTGGAAAAAAAACTGACAAAATACTGCTAACTGAATAAATCAAATGTAGTACATTGTACTAAAGTGATATGAGGCGTCCTTTTTTGTCTGTACATTGACTGTATGTATATGATGATACTTACATTTCATAACTTTACACATTTCATCACTTTCCTTGTACATTCACAAATCAACACATACAAACCTTTACCAATACATTCCTGTATACAGATGTATATTCATCTATCACCCATCTTTTTTCACAAAATTATAAATCAACATTCAGAAGATCATTCAACTATTCCTACCACATTCTTCCATTCCTAATTCATCATTGCCCCATTCTTCCATTCCTAATTCATTCTTCCTGTTCCATTCTTACCCCATTCTTCCATTTCAAACTCATTCTTACCACATAAAAAATAGCTGACATATTAATGACAATGTCTATTGTTGAAAAGAAAACCTCATTGAATTGGAAAGAGAACAGCTAATTACCTGGTTTATTCTATTTGTATATGAATAATCTTTTCTCACTTAGCTCTGACACAGAATGACTGCCTTGTCATAATCAGTTCTGCCGGGTGATGTATTGACATGCTCTGACAGTGAAATTAATTTTTAAACATGTATTTTTTTATTAATTTCAGAAACAGCTTCCTTACAATCCCGGACATTTTTTTTATCAGCGCTTGTCAGCTTTTAAATGAACATGTAGTTGTAAATTCCAGTTTAAATTCACAAACTAAAACTGAAAAACTTCATTCTCGGCAAAAAATGAATGAATTTGGTTCTAGGCTTAAATTTTGTGCATTTCCTCCATCCTTAGTGAATTTTTGCCGTCCTTTGTGAATTTTTGCCGTCCTTTGTGAATTTTTGCCGTCCTTAGTGAATTTTTGCCGTCCTTTGTGAATGTTTGCCGTCCTTTGTGAATTTTTGCCGTCCTTTGTGAGTTTTTGCCGACCTTTGTGAATTTCTGCCGTCCTTTGTGAATTTTTGCCGACCCTTGTGAATTTCTGCCGTCCTTTCCATTGTCATGCTATTCAGAAGACTGACATCCTGAATTTGAGTTTGGTTGTTCACAGAATATCAAATTTCCTGTTGGTGTCAAGATACTGGGTCGGCTAAATCTGATTGGTCAAAGTAGCGTGACACTAAACAGATGAACAAGTTAAGTGGCGCCAGGTGGGGGCTATCTGCTGAGTCCTGAAAATAGAAACATTTATTCTTAATAGATAACGTACGTTATTAAAAACAGGAACTCAAAAACAACATAATACATAATGCTGAGGAAATATGACATTAGATATATGGTATTTTAAAAAACTAAGAAATAGAAAAAAAGAATTTTTTTTTTTTAATGTATGCTCAAAATTTAACATATTGACACACCTGAAATACATTCAATGGCCAACAACATATTGTAACTTCAAAAAGTGCATTAGGCGATATTCTTTTAGCAATAAGCCCACACATGAATACTGTGGTTAAACACACAAGCATAACCCATACATTTGAGTCAATCTCTGTGAGTTGCCTGGGCTTATTGCTGGACAAATAAAATTATCCATGAAAAATGCCTGGAGACATATATATTCAGAAAGGTAATACTCACTAAAGTTGCTCGGAGATTGGCCGCCCCTCTTGCCAGCGAGCGCAGGAGGGAGCAAGCTTCAGGTATTAGAGGTTTCTGTAGCCAAGCCAGTAATGCATAGAACCAGCACCCCTGTAACATATAGTAAACAAATACTAAATATACTGGGAAACAGAAGTCCCCCAAACACCCCCAATAGTACCATTAAGATGCAGATGTTGTGACTATATCAATGAAACCCATGCGGCTGAATTCACAGTCCCCTAAATCCCCTATCGATCAATTTTCATAAAAATCAATCCATATCTGAATTTCGACCAATAAGAAGCCTCTGTGTGGTTCATATGCCAACAAAACCCATGCAGTTGAACATGCAGTCCTCTTCAATACCTCTTTATACCATTTTTCACTGAAATCGAACAATATCTAAATTTCAACCAATCAGAAGCCTCTGTGTGGTTGCCATTGCAACAAAACCCATGCAGTTGAATTCAGTTCCCTAATACCCTTATATACCAGTTTTCATAGAAATCGAACAATATCTAAATTTCAACCAATCAGAGGCCAGTAAATGATCGAATGCACATCCCATGGCCAAGATGTTATTGTTTTAATAAGATCCATCTAATAAAATTCAATTAATGAGTCTGACAAATTCATCCACAATAAGAAGAAGAAAAATAATTAGTGCTTATTGTAATGGTGGACACATATGTCCCCAAACAACCCCTGCAGTCGTAAATGAAGAAGTTGATATTGAAATAGTGTTTGTTATGTCAAAGTATATCAAAACCAATTCAGTTGCATTCACAGTCCCCAATACCCCAACACACCAATTTTCATCCAAACTGAACAATAACTACATTTCGACTGATCAGAGACCAGGAAATGTGAGAGTGAGGTTACGAAAATGAGAATGTCCAATGAGGTACCTACACATCAAATTTCATCAAAATCAGACAATATTGAAATTTCAACAAATCAAAGGCAGGAAATAGGGCCATTTTGTTTTTTCCAAAAAATGAACACTGCGGTTGTTTTTGCTTTGCCATACTTTACCTATACATCATGTATACCAAATTACATCAAGATCAGACAAAATCTAAACTTCGATCAATCAGAGGCTGTGGTCCTGCTGAATTGATGACAGATGAAAAAAAAGAAATTGCAAACACTCATATAAGTCTCATTAAATTCTGCTTTATGGTTTTCAAGAAAAGTTTCGGACACCCTACCAGCGGAAAAAAGTGGAAGAAATAATAAACACTGATGGAGTATAACATCTTTTTTTTTCATTTTTGGAGTATAACATTTGCGTTGCCGCCACAGCCAAAATAAAAAATCACAATACACACCTGTCTGTCTGTAAATCCTGTAGCCTCGAACCAGTTGACATGGTACTCCAGGACTTTGACAAGTACAGCCTGCCAAACAAACGAGGCATCCAGTCAATGTTGGAACTTTTATAAATTCTCACTAAAACTGCACATTGTGGGTAATTTACCAGAAAACTCTTATAAATAAGTAGGAATAATGAAAGCTTCCAAAGTATCGCAACATATCAGTAAACTCCAGTTATTATAAGAGAACAAGGTTGGGGCAGGACTCGTCTTGGTGGGTTTTCCTTCTACAACATGACGTGAGCAATTTGCCAAATTTTGTTTCGTGGGCTAGACATAATCAGCAAGGTTCACTTTCTCTGAATACATGTATTCATATATTTCCTGTTTGGCAGTGAAAAGAATTTACACCTTCCATCCTTGCATATTTGAGAAATTTATTAAGATTACTCATTGCCACACACAGCAGAAATGTGCCAACATCTTGCCTTCTGATTCTAGCCCTACCTCCCATGTTGGCTAAAATTTCAGGGGGAATAACTCCTGTGGCAAAGTGCAAGTCAGAACTCAGAAATTGTATATTCCTCATCCCAATTATTTTATTTTATAATTAAGGATAAAACAATAATTGTTTATGTTTTGAAATAAAAAAAAAGACATCACCTGGTCCATCGCCATGACGATGTTGAGGAAGGGAAGAGTTCCTCTCTCCATTTTATCTTCACCTTCCTCGGGTACTACTTCCTGTGGTCTTGACCCAGCAGGTTGTAATCTCCCGAAACAAAGTCGGCACCAACCCTCCACATCGTTGCCTGCAGGCTGCCAGAAACAATATCAATGTTTTCATGTAAAATTTTCAAAAAAATAAAAATTGCTCCGATATCATCGAATGAAAATTTAATATGATACAATTCAGAAAAACAGCTTTATCACATATCAACTGGGGTTTACCACACTAATCTGTGAAAACTCCAGACCTGGAGATATTCCAGGGCCTGGTGATAACCCCATGGTCTGGTAATAACCCCATGGTCTGGTAATAACCCCATGCCTTGTAATAACCCCATGGTCTGATAATAAACCCATGGTCTGGTAATAACCCCATGCCTTGTAATAACCCCATGGTCTGGTAATAACCCCATGCCTTGTAATAACCTCATGGTCTGGTAATAACCCCATGCCTTGTAATAACCTCATGGTCTGGTAATAACCCCATGGTCTGGTAATAACCCCATGGTCTGGTAATAACCCCATGCCTTGTAATAACCCCATGGTCTGGTAATAACCCCATGCCTTGTAATAACCCCATGCCTTGTAATAACCCCATGGTCTGGTAATAACCCCATGCCTTGTAATAACCCCATGGTCTGATAATAACCCCATGGTCTGGTAATAACCCCATGGTCTGGTAATAACCCCATGCCTTGTAATAACCCCATGGTCTGGTAATAACCCCATGCCTTGTAATAACCCCATGGTCTGATAATAAACCCATGGTCTGGTAATAACCCCATGCCTTGTAATAACCCTATGCCTTGTAATAACCTCATGGTCTGATAATAAACCCATGGTCTGGTAATAACCTCATGGTCTGGTAATACCCCATGGTCTGGTAATAACCCCATGGTCTGGTAATAACCCCATGCCTTGTAATAACCCCATGGTCTGGTAATAACCCCATGGTCTGATAATAAACCCATGGTCTAGTAATAACCCCATGCCTTGTAATAACCCCATGGTCTGATAATAAACCCATGGTCTGGTAATAACCCCATGCCTTGTAATAACCTCATGGTCTGGTAATAACCTCATGGTCTGGTAATAGCCCCATGGTCTGGTAATAAACCCATGGTCTGGTAATAACCCCATGCCTTGTAATAACCTCATGGTCTGGTAATAGCCCCATGGTCTGGTAATAACCCCATGCCTTGTAATAACCTCATGGTCTGGTAATAACCCCATGGTCTAGTAACAACCCCATGTCTGGTAATAACCCTAATCCTGGTAATAAACCCATGGTCTGGTAATAACCCCATGCCTTGTAATAACCCCATTTCTGGTAATAACCCTATGCCTGGTAATAACCCCATGTCTGGTTATAAGCCTATGCCAGATAATAACCCCATGCCTGGAGATATTTCAGGGTCTAGTAATAGCCCAATGCCTGACAAAAACCCTGTCCATGTAAAGTGCAGCTCAGTAATAGTTAACAAATGTTAATTCATTTTCCTACAATAAACCTGCCCCACTTTGTTTGTCCTCATGTCTTACTACAGGATAAATAGGGTGATACAAAAGAGAATCTCTTATTGACAAACATTTTTCATAAAGATCAACATTCTTTAGGAACTACATTTGTTCTACAGAAATATCAAACATACCAAACTCCTTTGTTGAATGATTGAATGCTTTTTTCGGAGAGCTTTTGCCTTGCCAAGTTCTGCAAATTGAAAAAATAATAACAATTACAGTTACCTTGGTAACATCTGGATAAATAAAGTAGACTGATTCATTTGTCAAATATGTTGTACTGCTTACTCACATGCATTGAAAGAAAGTGTACAGATATGTGTTTGATAAAAGATTTACTGAAGAACTTACCTGTCTTAGCTCTGCAAAGTTAGCCACCTGTGTACGCTGCCAAGCAAGGTCAAAAGCATACCCTCTAGGAGCAGGATGACAGCCGGTCGCCTATAGCAACAAATAACATTTCAATTTCTATAGTCCATCCTGTGACTTTGACTTGATATTGTGTTGGCCTCTCTAGGCTTTTTCAGTTATTGCTGTATATAAATAAACAGTGATATCGATACTAATCTGTTCCAGAGTTAAGTGTTTCAGTTATTGCTGTATGTAAATAAACAGTGATATTGGTACTAATCTGTTCCAGAGTTAAGTGTTTCAGTTATTGCTGTATATAAATAAACAGTGATATCGGTACTAATCTGTTCCAGAGTTAAGTGTTTCAGTTATTGCTGTATATAAATAAACAGTGATATTGGTACTAATCTGTTCCAGAGTTAAGTGTTTCAGTTATTGCTGTATATAAACAGTGATATCGGTACTAATCTGTTCCAGAGTTAAATGTTTCAGTTATTGCTGTATATAAATAAACAGTGATATTGGTACTAATCTGTTCCAGAGTTAAGTGTTTCAGTTATTGCTGTATATAAACAGTGATATCGGTACTAATCTGTTCCAGAGTTAAATGTTTCAGTTATTGCTGTATATAAATAAACAGTGATATTGGTACTAATCTGTTCCAGAGTTAAATGTTTCAGTTATTGCTGTATATAAACAGTGATATCGGTACTAATCTGTTCCAGAGTTAAGTGTTGATTTACCTGATTGATTAGAACAGTTTGACGAAATCCAGCCTGGTCCACTTCAGCTACTACTACTTTAGGACATCCTTTAGCTTCTTGTCTGCAGAAAATCATAAAACAAATACAGATTATTTCAGAAAGTCAATTTCTGCCACATTGCAGTTTCCTTATTAAACACAAAATACAGTCAAACTCACTTACACAAGACAAATATATTGAAATTTTTGTAAAAAAAAAAAAAAAAAAAAAAATCTTTTTGACTCTTTTGTCTCTTCTCTAGTAGTGAGTACCTCATGTTATTGTGTCCAGCTGTTTGTAGGTTCAAGATCGAAAAGTGCTCTCGGACACCCCGCGGGATTCTATACGAGCTCACCTGGGAAATGAGTTCCAACCAAATAAGGGAGATAACTTCCCTCATTTTCACTACATTAACAATAATTTAGCCCTGTCAATCAATTTCACCTAGTGTAATACAGTTTAGCCACATCACTCAATTTCACCGGGTGTAATGTACAATAAAAAGCCTTACAATGCTTGATTACAGACATCAGCTGCTATTGTTAGTGTCTTTGTTGCAATTAAAAGTAAAACTTTCAGTGTTTCTGTCAGTTCTTTATATATAAATACACCAGTGATCAGTTCTACAATAGAAAAATGTTGTCTTCAGCAATTAAACTAAATGATATTGTAAATAATCATCCGTGTCACTTGTATTTCATATAAGAAATATTCCCATGATAAACCAATGATAGAAATTAGATATAACGTTTTATGGTTACATCATAACATTATTTATCCTATAACTGCCACCGCAATGTTGGAATACACCCACTGTATATATTTTTGCTGCACATGTACAATAATGTATACGGCAGTGAAGGAAAACAGCTGTATTTTGGAATCTTAGCACGTGCGTCAGTTCGACTGACTACTTCAAAGTGAAACTACGTTTAAAACGCGAACATATTTCTGTCATTTTTGACATCTTTTCACTTCAAAATGATTATTTTTATGTCTGTTGCAGGATAAATAGAATACACGGTCAGTGTCTTAAAATATAAGCTGTATTTTTGGCTCGGGACAGAAAGAATGCCAAGGCTCGCCACTTTTGTCTTTCTTTACCCTCGCCAAAATACAGCTTATATTTTAAGACAATGACCATGTATTCTCTATATATAGATGAATCGTCAGTCCCAAGCAATACATTACGGGTTTTACTGTAGAACGTCAAATTCCTGTGGTATCACCCCATGTATTACCCGATAAGAACATATGTTAATCCATATAAAAATAAATAGCCCCATGTATTACCCGATAAGAACATATGTTAATCCATATAAAAATAAATAGCATATTTTAATAATGTAAACGATAAAGTTTTCTTATAGTTAGGCTACAGAACGTCAAACAGACGCTATCAAGACTAGTAGACTACAGCTGCCTGTAGTATCCCGTGGCAGGATATTTATTTTCATTTTACCGAACTCGCTTCAGATATTCACTGCCTGATGTTGGGGGTATATCAAGGTCGAATTCATCTCCGATTCCATCATCATCCACCAGCAAAGCAGGTTGCATGACATCATCATCAGAACTGTCGTCCTCCATAATATCTGTCGTCTACGATTTGGATAAAAACATCAACAACTCCGACGAACGCACATTTCCCGAACTTCCGGTAGAAACATATTAAGGGACACAACTCTAATATACCAAAATTTCTACTTTCACTTTACCGGAACGAGAGCACGTGCTCAACAGTCTTAAAAGCAACCACATGTTACCTTTCACATTTTGCCATCAGCAAGCTTGTCCGTGATTTGTTATACATGTACCTATTTGGACGAAAAAAATGTTAACAAATATTTTAAACGCACTAGTTAGTTTAAAATAAGCAACTAGGAAGGAGTAATGAACAATACCGCGCTGGGTCTCGAATTAGTGACCTGTCGCTCTTAAGACAAACATCCTCTACCATGCACTAGGCTCAAGCGAAATCCCTGTAAGTCTGAGCTAGTAAGATGACCTTATAATCTCTACTTTTACTCATATTTACTCTTGTGTATTTGCCAAAAAGTGACAAAAACCTACATGTAGGATTGGACATCATTTAATTCCTCCAATATCAAAATTACAAAAAGTGGCATCACTGGGTATGAAGTAACATGACTGTAAAATAAAAGAAAGTGTAATAGAGAAGTGTTGCTTTCTAAATCATACCGCTGGTCTTCATTCATATTTGTGAAAGTAGATCGAGAGTATATAGGTGATCGATCTTACTTACTCAGGATAGGGGAAATTTGTAGAGTGGCAGAGCGTTTGTGTTCAGAGGTCGCTAGTTCGAAGCCTGGGACGTGCGAGGTATTAATTACTCCTTCCTATTACAGATTTGGTGCCGTTGACCACTCCCATTGACAAAAAAAAAAAAAAAAAAAAAAATCCACCGGTCTAATTGAGCAAAGTATTTCAATGAAGGACTTCGGGGAAATATCAGGGGGAAAAACAGTACACGTTGACCGTCTTAAAATGTGTTTTTACGTGAACCCAACTCTGTCAATTTGTTCTTACACTTACAGCAAGCTGTAAAATCAGCCCGAGTTCCTGTTCAGGATCCTGGTTTTGAGATCAACCCCTTGGTATGGAATCGGATGTTATTGATTGTACTTCGGATGTGGTTTCAGTAATCAATGATAGTTCTTTCTACGGAGCATCATCAACCACAACACCAGGCCATTCGAACAACATTCTCTTTGGATTTGGTCTCCTAGATTGGATGCTGAAGTCTAAAGATTGGTTAGCCTCAAGCCTCCTCCCTTAATTGTGTAGGAAAACACAGCTTTGTATACAAAATATACAAACTAACTATTCATAGAGTTGTGTTTCAGTTGCCAGGTTATGATAGATATATGATGTTCATGTTTGATGTATTATGATGGCTTACCATGTATGGCATCATTTGTTTGCCACCAGTGAAATGTATAAATTGAGGGTAATGCTCTCCGAGTATTCATATCACATTGTTCGTATTGTTAAATTACACGATTAGAAAGCTTTTGTACGCCTCGGCTATGGAAGTTAATTATTGTAAAGAGCGCATGATTAATTAAATTTAAATCACTGCCTCGACTTGGGATCGAACTCGGGACCTCTGGCTTACTAGTCTTATGCTCAACCGATCGAGCTAAAGAGAAGATCTCCCTAGCCGAGCGGTTTATTGCGGCTAGTATTTACCAGGGTTACATTATGTAACCTTTAGATTAACCTAATGTTTTCACATTATAATGGCACTTCACATTATAATGGCACTTTCGTTGTATTCTGAACTCTCATATCGAGGAGAGAAGAAAAGAGGGAGATGTAGAATAAACTTCAAGCACGGAAATGAGAAGTCTATCTTTTTGTCATCATCACGTCATCGCCAACCGACAGTTCTGTTTCTGGGCGTGATTAGATACTGTAAAAAGTCACATGGGCCCTACCCATTGATGCTGGGATATAAGGTTACATGAAAAGGTATTTCAAGGTCACAGGGGTCAAAGGATTTGTTCCTTAATACAACACTTTCAATGTTATTATATTCAGCATGTAAAATTTACTGAACAAAAGGATATCAACTTGACCTTCTTCGTCCATGATCTATCAACTTTTGTAAATTAACACGAATTTGGTTATCTTCAAATAAAGACTTCACTTCTCTGCAGAACGACACAGGCCCATGAAGCCTTTTATCAGCTTGATCTATGATATGTTATTTTGATAGGCCATAAAAATAATGTAAAGTTGAATCATTATTATATAGGTAGGCGGGTCACGATTTGTCGCCAATATAGAAGATAAGGTGCTTTTTCTAAAGCATGTCGCGACTCTGGTGTACATTCGGTGTACATTCATGCCCCACCTTATAGAAAAAGGTCGACAAGATAGGAAACCAGCCATGTTGATCCAGGTAATTCATTTTATAGCAGATTTGTGTACAAAGTGAAATTTGACCATTTATACTATAGGTATACGTACTACGTAGACTAAAATGATCTACAATGTACAGTGGAAGTATTTCTTATTCGAATGGTGTAATATAGCCTTCGTAAGCCAACGATTTACTGACTCCCGGTGGAATAATTCCGGCTAGTTTACAAGTAAAGTTATGTACCGATTAACCATTTCGATTCCCTGTTGACGCTGTACTGACGATTGGCCTCCATTGGGGAATTGTCGACACTTTTTTTTTGTGACGGAAAATTATAACCGTTTTTTGTGATAAGTGTTAAGTTTGCTTTAACAGGGGTCATTATATGTTTTCAATACCTCCACTTGAGATCGAACCCGGGACCCCTGGTTTTAATAGCCTGATGCTCTACAGATAAGACTGAAAAGAGTCGAGCTAGTATTAAGTAGCTAGTATCTTACCAGGGCGACAAACTCCCTAACCGAGTCGGTAGGGATTTATCAATCCGTACATATTATCGTTCATTACCGTTGTCGATAGTTATCGTTCATTACCGTTGTCAATAGTTATCGTTCATTACCGTTGTCAATAGCTATCGTTCATTACCGTTGTCAATAGCTATCGTTCCTTTCTCTCACCGGCAGTTACACAATTAGATCTTAATTACCTTGTTCGAAATTACGGTTTACCGGGAACTGCCCTTTATGGAGTTGAAGTCATGTCGGTGACCGCATTTTTCTTCTCCGGTTAAAACACAAAGTACAACGTACTTGAATAAAAGTCACCATGTCGGGTTCCTGGAAATTATAATGTGATCTGGAAGAGCCAATTAAGTGCACAGGTACTAGTCTCGTCTTTAAGGGCGGTAACTCTACTCGCTCTGTAAAACTCCCACGTGCCGTGACTGTGTCATAACTCTTACATATCTTGCTACGAACTTTCTTTTTCGAAAGAAACAATAGCTTTTCTCATTATCATTGAGAATGTTTTTCTGTTGAAATTTGATGTCTTTTTTCAGGTGACCGCGTTGTTGTTGTTCCTCTCGGACCATTGCCTAGCCAGTGCTAGTCCCTGTACAATATGTATGCGGACTTTATGGTGTAATTTCTCATTCTCGCAAATCGGACGAAGATCCCTCCATTGTGCACATAAAGGTCGATGTTACATCTACCTCAACGACGAAACCAGCCAATCATGGAAAATACAATATAACTATGGCGTAAGTTGTTAAAGCCTGTTTGGTTGGTGGGGGGGGGGGGGCATAGCTCAGTCGGTTAGATCCGAGGTACGTGCTTACAGTGTGTTGTTTAGTGAGATAGTCACCAACTACTACAAGTAGACTCAAAACGACCCTGGCTGTTCCCGGGCCGATAAACAAATTCCCCCATTTCTATGATTTTATACGGTATATAACGATTATTTAAATTTCTGTAAAATAAAGTGCCCATAAATAAATAAAATGAATTCGCCTATCTTTTTGACATGTTATGATACCGACAGAGCTTTAACTGTGGTATTGTTTGTGAAAGGCTACACATACTGGAAGTACTTCATCTTTTTCAATGAAGCAAAACTGAACTTACACCGTCTGTCCATGAATTTGTATGGATTAAACTAATCCTTCTGTTAAAAAAAATTGTTAACAGGTCGGATGGGTACCGAAGAGCCATTCCAATATGAACTGTCCAGGTATGTGTACGTCCAGATGAGTTCCGCATATCCGCATATTATGTCTTGTCCAAGTATGTATATGTCCAGATGGGTTCCAGATTGTATTTGATGTCCAGGTATGTATATGTCCAGATGGGTTCCGTATTTTATGTCGTTTCCAGGTATATACTTATATGTTCAGATGGACTCCGGATATTATGTCATGTCTAGGTACAAGAGGTATGTATATGTCCAGATGGGTTCCGGATATTATGTCATGTTCAGGTATGTATATATCCAGATGGGTTCCGGATATTATGTATGTCTAGGTATGTATATGTCCAGATGGGTTCCGGATATTATGTCATGTCTAGGTATGTATATGTCCAGATGGGTTCCGGATATTATGTCATGTCTAGGTATGTATATGTCCAGATGGGTTCCGGATATTATGTCATGTTCAGGTATGTATATGTCCAGATGGGTTCCGGATATTATGTCATGTTCAGGTATGTATATGTCCAGATGGGTTCCGGATATTATGTCATGTTCAGGTATGTATATGTCCAGATGGGTTCCGGATATTATGTCATGTTCAGGTATGTATATGTCCAGATGGGTTCCGGATATTATGTCATGTTCAGGTATGTATATGTCCAGTTTAGGTCAGGATATATGTCATGTTCAGGTATGTATATGTCCAGATGGGTTCCGGATTTTATGTCATGTTCAGGTATGTATATGTCCAGATTAGGTCAGGATATATGTCATGTTCAGGTATGTATATGTCCAGTTTAGGTCAGGATATATGTCATGTTCAGGTATGTATATGTCCAGTTTAGGTCAGGATATATGTCATGTTCAGGTATGTATATGTCCAGATGGGTTCCGGATTTTATGTCATGTTCAGGTATGTATATGTCCAGTTTAGGTCAGGATATATGTCATGTTCAGGTATGTATATGTCCAGATGGGTTCCGGATTTTATGTCATGCCCAGGTATGTATATGTCCAGATGGGTTCGGATTTTATGTCATGACAAGGTATGTTTATGTCCAGATTAGGTCAGGATATATGTCATGCCCAGGTGTGTATATGTCCAGATGGGTTCGGATTTTTTATCCAGATTAGGTCAGAATATTATGTCGGGTAAGTTTGACGTGTCCAAAATTGTTTCCACTTTCGACGTTCAGATGGTTAGGTTGACACTATTGGGGGGTTTTTTTATTTATTTTTTTTTTTTTGAAAGGTTTTACAAATATAACATGGAGTGGCATTACAGCCCTAAACACTGACTAATATATCGTCAAGCACAAAACTGTATCCGAAAACAGATGATGGTTTTCTTTAGGCTTCGTTTGTTATTTGGTGAGTTATTCCTTAATTGCTATTTAATAAATAACCCGGCGTCGTTACAAATGATTGACTGCCTACATTACGTTACTAACATATAAAGTAAGCATGTTTGCTATCGAAATAAAATCATTGTATATACAAATCTTATATTGATTATTTACCAACAAAGGCAAAATATATTGATACATGAACAATATACAGAGAAAACATTATTCACAGCTGAACCGCAAGGTAAGCAGGTAACTATGAATATTTATCCGGTGACACAATTATTAGCTTTCCGTTTCATGACAGGTGCATTATACCATTAGAAAGTACATACATGTATGCTAAAAGTTATGCACTTCCTGATAATTATCAAAATTAAACTTGAGCTTCAACAATTTTTGGTACTAGTACTTCATCAGGAATTTTAAACAGTTAATACTTTTACATTAAACATAATGATAAACCGTAGATACCATCACTTCTTAATAACAGCTCTACTAGTAATAATCCTTAAACATCGCCTTCAGTGGCATCCCGCCCTCAGTGGCACGCCCTCAGTGCCACCCCGCCCTCAGTGGCACCCCGCCCTCAGTGGCACGCCCTCAGTGCCATCCCGCCCTCAGTGGCACGCCCTCAGTGGCACGCCCTCAGTGCCACCCCGCCCTCAGTGGCACCCTGCCTTCAGTCGCCACCCGCCCTCAGTGGCAACCCGCCCTCAGTGGCACCCGCCCTCAGTGGCATCCCGCCGTACGTAGATACATTGTAGACCGTCCGTACGTATATACATTGTAGACCGTCCGTTTGTAGATACATTGTATACCGTTCGTACCTAGATACATTGTAGTCCGTCCGTGTGTAGATACATTGTATACCGTCCGTACCTATATACATTGTAGTCCGTCCGTGTGTAGATACATTGTAGTCCGTCCGTTTGTAGATACATTGTAGTCCGTCCGTGTGTAGATACATTGTAGACCGTCCATACCTAGATACATTTTAGTCAGTCCGTGTGTAGATACATTGTAGACCGTCCGTACGTATATACACTGTAGTCCGTCCGTGTGTAGATACACTGTAGACCGTCCGTACGTATATACACTGTAGTCCGTCCGTTTGTAGATACATTGTAGTCCGTCCGTGTGTAGATACATTGTATACCGTCCGTACCTAGATACATTGTAGTCCGTCCGTACGTATATACACTGTAGTCCGTCCGTACGTAGATACATTATAGACCGTCCGTACCTAGATACATTGTAGTCCGTCCGTTTGTAGATACATTGTAGACCGTCCGTATGTAGATACATTGTAGTCCGTCCGTTTGTAGATACATTGTAGACCTAATCAGTTATCCTTGTTAGGGATGGCCGTACGTTTCCGAGATGATCAGACCGAGGGCCTGATTGAGTTATTCTATGGAGGACATTGGGGCACAGTGATGGACGCCCGTTGGGACCACAACGCTGCCAAGGTTGTGTGCCGGATGATGAGGCTGGAAGAGTAGGTATTACGTCATTTGATTCCTTTGTCTTTATTGCTCTTCACACAAGTCCCAACTGTGATACACCTACCAATGGGGTCATCACCTAAACCTACGACGACCTGTTGGTGTTAAAACGTCACTCGAAATATCACGTGACATACGTTGATCAGCTAAGTGCTTTACAGCTAGGTGGTTGGGTGGCGAAGAGGTAACACACTTTACTTTCACCTAGGCGGCCGGGGTTCGATTCCCCGAAATAGAAACACGTCAAAGAAATCATGCTGAATAACGACAATTAAGGTGATATTGTTGTGGAACAGCATTGTATTTTACGTACGGTTCCGAGGATTCCGGGTAGTTATCCTCCGGAAGGCCTCGTGCCTTTATATTACCTATGTTTTAGCCCTCAGTTATCGGTTAGACCTCAGAGCAATACAGACGTTTATTCCTGTCGTTGCTGTTCCGTCTGACAACATCGTCATACAGATATGATAACTCATTCCTGACATGTTACACCACTCGAACCCATAACAATTGGTGTCAGAAGTGGGATTTTATATGCCTGAACCCTCGGAAATCGAGTGAGATGTGATAGATTTTGTATACGTTTTGTGAGAATCATTGTTTAGTTTTCCCATTAGCTTTTTGCAGTATGCACATGTTTGATGTTTCCCGGCTTTGTACAGTTCTGTTTCCGGTTGAAATGTCCTTTTGTGACCATTGTTATAACTTTGTATAATTTTTCAGTTTTGATTTTTTGAGAATAATGTAGATTGTACAAATTCCTTTGTGTACGCATAGGACCTATACCTGATCAGTTTACCTGTGGTTCGGTACGTGAGCTGTTTTCACTGGCTAATCACTCGTTGGTACTAGCCGATGCCCTGCCACTTGTTTGAATTGAATGGTCACTTTACTCTGTGCATTTATTATTCATTTCATTGTACAGTTTACCTGTGTCATTTAGTATACATATTTTATACATTTACCAAAAGAACTTCTTGTTTCAGCTAGCTTTATTGTCGACTCGGATGCTAACGCTGGTTGTCTACTGAAGTTGCTTTTTTGTGAATATTAACTACATCACATTGGATTATTTAATCCATTTTTGTCACACAGGTATTCTAAACATTTTTTCTGTGATTTTTTAAAATTATTTTGTACACTTTGCTGTGTCGGCTTACTTTTTGTATGATACATTTCGGCCTGCATTTTTTTAGGCGGGGAGGAAGCTGATGCTATGTTGTTGTATTCATACATTAAATACACTTAAATTGTGTTCACGGACGGAACGAAGCGCCATTATCTGAATTCAATACATGTTCACGGACGGAACGAGACGCCATATTTGGATTCAATACATATTTAACTTTTGTGTATGTGGTTAGGTGAGGTAATCTCATCAGCCGTTATGCAAAAGTAGTATGATTATATGACTTTGTGCCCAGCGATAACTCTTGACATGTTTTCTCTGTACTTAAATTTGTTCATATTAAGACACATCATCGGATATCGTACAATGTCGGATTTTCTAACGAGTGAAGTATTCTGATACATGTGCTTGTATTGTAAATTGTTAGTCTTTTTTTCATTATTGTAAACGGATACTGCGTAATGTCGGATACTCTGACGTGCATGGCTATCTGAATTTTCCCCATGTGTTGTAGATATTTGTAATCAGGTATAACCTGATGTACATGTTTCTCTGAGTTCTTATACTGTACTGTACATTTTCATTTTTGTCTGTAGTATAATCTGTAGCTAGGGATACTCGGTCCTTAACTTGGTACTCTGATTATCGTTGTAAATATGCATTCGTTAAGTTATGATGAGCTTGTGACTATATGTAGGAAAGAGCTGTACCTTGTTTCAAAAGTTTCTAGTGAATCACTTGATGATTACGCTGATAGGATCACAAACTTAGCTACAGCTGTATATTGGAAGTGTGGGGAGGATACCATCAAACGTACAGCTATAGACATGTTCCTCAAAACTGTGATGGAAGAGGAAGACTACTATACAGTTGTGGACAACGAATTGGCAAAATCATTAGAAGATGCCATTACAATTGTTAAAGAGAATAAGTTGAGAGAAAATGAACCAACTGAAACAGGGAGCGAGAGCGTGAAATGCACCACAGGGGAACACAAAGGTAAGATGGTTGACGCGAGGGTGCAAATGGAGGGTGAGTCTGTTCGGACGCGAAGCAACATACAGAGTATCGAGAGCACTTTGGACAATGGCATAAAAGCAAAAGGAAAAAAAGGAGAAGAAGAGTCCACAGGAAAAAGAAAATCCAGATGAATTTGCCAAGTAACCTGTGTGATGTACGCCAAACTCAGCATGAGTATCGTCAAAAGCGGCAACAACATCTAACTCATCAACATCTACATCAGCATCATTCTCCTCCTAATACCAGCTCCTTTCCTCTACCACCACCGCCATATATCCCTCATCAAGGTGTACCGGGCTTTCCACCTCAACCACTTTCATCGCCACCTCCATATGCTCCCTATCAAGTACATGTACCAACCACACTGCCTCCTCCACCAATGCCAATTCTATATATTCCAGTAGTACCCGCCATGTACAATAGTTACAATGCAGTACACAACTGTGTACTAGGTTTCAAAAACAGGACCGGTGGGAACTTGCTGTACATAGTCCCGGTTTTAGAAAATCTGTTATTTTAGTTACATTTCCATTTTAAGATACAAGTATTGTGATCAAGTTCCAAGTTTTATAACAAACACATATTTTGTAGGTTTGATAACATTACTTGGACTACTGTTACTAGCTGTTTTTTAAGAGTTTAGCTGTGATGAATCATAGTTTTTATATACAATTTAAAAACGACACGATGTTATCATCTGCTATGGTCACCTCTCAGTAACCTCATCAGAGTGCAAGTATACTTTACCATTTAGTACTGTAGTTTTATTGTATAGAATTCATGCTGACCTTTTGTCTTTTATAACGTATCGCACTCTTAGTAAACGGGGAGGAATGTTGTGGAACAGCATTGTATTTTACGTACGGTTCCGAGGATTCCGGGTAGTTATCCTCCGGAAGGCCTCGTGCCTTTATATTACCTATGTTTTAGCCCTCAGTTATCGGTTAGACCTCAGAGCAATACAGACGTTTATTCCTGTCGTTGCTGTTCCGTCTGACAACATCGTCATACAGATACGATAACTCAATCCTGCCATGTTACACCACTCGATTCCACAACAATATATTACAAAATATACTTCCAAGCGAAAAGACAAAAGAACATCAAGAACCAACAACAAGTGTTTCAAACTAAATAAACTAATCCCTCGTTTGTTATACTTAGCTGGATATGTCTAAAATTCGACTAGAGTGCGGACGGAACCCTCACACGACTGATTTATTCACTAAACGGAAACATCGTACATATAATGGCGAATGTTTCGTGTCTTCCGTAGATGATTTGTCATCGTTATCCTGCAGAAAGATCACGACATTTTTAAATACAACTGTATTTTTTTCTGAGCTTGAGGGCATTGTAAACGACTTATAATTACATATTTGTCCATAGATATCCTGAACTCATCGGGTATTGTCGCTGAAAGTGTGATAATGCAGATTTCCCGAGGAGTACCGGATGTGTCCATATAGACACTCGACTGCCAATACACATATCTTTGTCCATAGACACTCGACTATAATAATACATATACATTTAACACTATATTGATGAGATACTTTGCCGCCACTACCGCCGCGCTGGCGGAGTGGTTTTAAAAGGTGTCCCGACACTTTATCACTGGCCCTCCACCTCTCGGTTCCGAGTTCGAAACCCATATGGGGCAGTTGTCTTGTACTGACCGTAGGTCGATGGTTTTTCTGCAGGTACTCCGACTTTCCTCCACCTCCAAACCTGACACGTCCTGAAATGACGCTGGCTGTTAATGGGATGTTAAACAAAATAACCAAATCACCACTACCATGGGAACATATAGCCGCTCAAACAAGTCATTCTTCAAATATTCGAGATACATGAAATCATCTCATATTTTTCTCTCTTTTTTATTTTAGACGCTCGAGTTTCAAATATTTAAATCATCATTATCTTCCAAAAAACCTTACAGGGAAATTTAGAAGATAAACGAAAAGGAAATGACGTCACTTCACACCATAATACCTAACAACGGATGATTTGTACCCTTCTTCATGTTATATAGTTTTTATTTCAAGAAATTTTCTAGCAAAAAGCAAAATAATAATGCATCAAGCAAAGGCTATCACGGGTTTATCGGAAATATTTTGGCTAAGACTACATACTTAGGTCACAGGCTAATTGGCTGACGCTTCATCGTCTGCAGTACAAGAGGCTCGCAGAAATGAAGGCAATGCATATGATTAGTGTATTTGTCAGGGATATTTTGGCTAAGACTGCAGTAGTATACCAGTAACTAGGTCAGAGGTTAATAGGTTGACCATGTCCTGTCGACGGCACCAGACGCTCGCAGAAATGAAGACAGATCTGAATAAGAATCATTAATCAATTTTTCCCGTGATGAACTCTGTATGTTATTTCCAATACATCCGTTATCCTCCCCATGTCTATATCGATGTCATGTATTAGCCCATCTCCGACTTTCTATACTGGAACTCGGTTTCTTGGTTAATAAGAAATAAGCCTTTCCGAGACAGGCCTTCCACACGGATACCATGGCCAATTCACACGAAACTCACCAATCAACGTAGCGTTATGCATTATACAAGTACCATCAATTATATTTATAATATGACTTTGAAATATATAGCAGGATTTATATGTAGTGGATGTTGTCATGGAAACACTCCTTGAACACCTGATCATATTTACCCAGGTCGCCAAGTAAATCTATACTTTTGTTTGTGTTTTGACATTGTTACTTTTTCTGAGTTAAAATTACGTTTGGTTTGGTTTCGTTTTATTTGTTTAATGTCATATTAACAGCTAAGGTCATTTAAGGACAGCCTCCCGTGCGTCCAACATGCATGCGTGTAGTGAGTGCGTATGTGTGTTTTGGGAGACTGCGGTATGTACGTGTTAAGTCTCCTTGTGATAGGCCGGAACCTTTGCCGATTTATAGTGCTATCTCACTGAAGCATACTGCCGAAGACACCCAGCAGGACACACCACCCGGTCACATTATACTGACAACGGATCAACCAGTCGTCCAACTCCAAAAATGCTGAGCGCTAAGCAGGAGTAGCAACTACCGTTTTTAATGACTCTGGTATGTCTCGGCCAGGGGACAGAACCCAAAACCTTCCTCACAGCGGCGAACACTCAACTAAAGGCCTAAAAGTGAGGTACTGTCAATGTAGAGATAAGTAACAGGAAAGTTTAGAAAGAAGATATAAAATACCAGAATTAGTCGCCCCCTACTGTCGTGTAATGGCTGCAGCAGGTACAATTCTTACGCCCTCTCTGCGGGGCACGAAAGAGGTAGATGGCCTTCACGCATTCGGCTAATGTCTACAAATACCAAAGCCCGCGCCTCTATGCAGCAATGCGTCCCGTGTAGATGACCTTTGACTCTTTAACCTTGAGTTATGACCACCAGAATGAGATGAGGTCTATAACTTATCATTGATTAACTTGAATATATTTTTGATGTTATAGATTTATAACACAAACAACGGAGTGTTATCTAAACAGCGTAGTGGTTTATGATGAGAGACACTCTGGTTTTCATAAAATACTAATTTTATGTTAATCCTTATAGTTTAACCTAAACCCTGCAAAAGATCACTTCATTAATGGATTCTTTTCTGTTACAAGCCATTGGGAGGAGCATTTTTTGTAGTATTTTGGAACTTGGTACCTTTTCTTTTGTTTCCGAACGGCTTACTTTTTCATAACCAATATTTGCTTTAAATACTACATATTTATTTCCGAAAGGCTTTTAAAGCCTCAGTTAGGGTTAACTTCAACTCAATCGAGAAAGACTTAAGGTTCAGGATCCTGACCAAGGTAAATCAAACTCAATATAATCGGTACTCTCTGTTTGAACCTCAACTTTATCTAAAAGTTTCTATTGTCAAACGTATAACAAAGGAATAGGCTCGCGTTATAAGGATTTAGCTATGTCTTCTCCCTATATACATTAAATATATAAAAGACTTGTAATACAGTGACTGTATTCATATCAATAAAAAAAAATCTTACACATCTGGAGATATTGAGATATTGTCATTGAAATGTGACCGAATTGAATGCCATTGCGTATTTGGTAGGTTACTGAAATGTTACATTAACTATTACATCATCTGTCGTATCCATTTCCATATGATTTAGTTATTGCAGGGGCGTCACAGTCCCTCGGCGAGTAAGACTGCAATTCGAATATCTTCTTCCTGCCAGAAAATGTCATTTGCCATGAACCCTTTAGTGATACAGTTATTATACAGTATGACCTACAGCTGTAATACAATTAGGGAAAACATCTATTTATCTATTAATTTTGTCACGTGCGGTTCCAGGAGATACGCACAGGCAATTCAGCATGTCGACGAAGGACAAGGTGACTGTCTGATACATAATATGGATATAACGTGTAAGGGCGTGGAGGCGGATCTCTCTCATTGTCTACACCACGTGACCGGAGACACACGTGGTGACATCAAAGGTGTTGGCGTGCGGTGCCCTTGGCCAGGCGGTGAGAATATTTTATAGTGAAAATTCCTTTTAACACATTTAAATCTTAAGTTTTTTTTGTACAGATTTCCAAGGTTTTACTTGAATTATTGAAGTAAATAATTTTATTGAAGTTTTTTGGGGAAAAGTTTGTAATTTTTACATTCAAAACATTGTTTTTCGCAATGAGATTAGACACGGAAAAAATGCAAAACAACAACTGTCTATAATTTGAATAGTGACCCGTTTCGAAATACGCTCATATCTGTTTGACATTCTTTTCAAATACAATATTATGAAGTTAATTTAATTATGGAGTTAGTGCACCTTCCCATGGAATCTATTTCGTGTTTTACTTTACTGTATCTGACTCACAATTTGTGTTTTAAGTTACTGATAACTTATATGTTTGACTCTACTGTATCTAACTCACAATTTGTGTTTTAAGTTACTGATAACTTATGTGTTTTGACTCTACTGTATCTAACTCACAATTTGTGTTTTAAGTTACTGATAACTTATGTGTTTTGACTCTACTGTATCTAACTCACATTGTGTGTTTTAAGTTACTAATAACTTATGTATTTTCATTATACTGTATCTGACTCACAATTGGTGTTTAGTTACTGATAACCTATGTATTTTGACTCTACTGTATCTAACTAACAATTTGTGCTTTAAGTTACTGACAACTTATGTGTTTTGATTCTACTTTATCTGACTCACAATGTGTGTTTAAGTTACTGATAACTTATGTGTTTTGTACAGTCCTTTGGTGTAATGCTTCGTCTGTTATAGTATCCATCCTGAGGTTAAACTGCTGATTGACTTTGGCAAAATTCAAATCAATTTTCATTCTCGTTTCACATGATGTAAAGAGAAAGCATATTTACAATATACGAGGGCTGATTGATAAGTTGTCAGCCTCATATTGAAGGATTTGAATGTTGCCGGACATATTGTATTATTTTTCAACATAATCCCCTTCAGTATCTATACACCTTTCCCAGCGGTGTTTAATGGTGTCAATGCCACTTTTATAGAACTCCTTTTCTGGGCTGTTCAGAAAGTCATCCACTGCATGTTAGGGTTATGGTGCCTGAAATAGCTGTTTTCAGTTTTGGAAATAGATGCAAGTCTGATGGAGCGAGATCTGGCGAATAAGGCAGATGCTCAATCAATTTAAAGCCACAATCGTGAATGGCAGCCATGGCAATGACAGACTCTTTCACCCTAACCTTAACCGATGTTTTCCATTTTGCAAAAGCTGCTTGTCTTGTTTACTTTAGAGTGCTACTTCGTCGTTATAAACTTACCAAACGAGACCAATTCTAGGGTTCATGGCCTTATATAGCCAGAGAACAGTAGGACATAAAAACAACATCCTTGAGTACGTCCTTCAATACGAGGCTCACAACTTATCAGTCCGCCCTCGTAACACATACAATTGTAGTGTTCGTAGTCGATACACAGCACTCTTTCAAGACATAACGTTCACATTTTGATCAAGGTCAAATTATGTTATCAATTATTCTGACAAAAGTACACATTTTCATGAGTGTTTTAACATTAGTTGTATTCATCAGTTCAGTAAACTTAATGATATTTGGTCTTGATCAGCAATATTTGTCTATGCATAAAATTATATGAGCAGATAATGTTGTACATTCAAGTAAATAACGAAATTCATCACCAATTTGTTGACTATTACGACGTGGACATTTTCTTTCCTTATACTCAATCTGGTGACATCTGCCAGTTTCAACAATAAATTTATAATTAATTGTACGAAATTTACAATAAAAAGTGACTGTATCATGACATGTTATTTTGCACTAAGCAATTTAATCCAATCTAAATTGACCCACTTCAGGTATTTCGGTAGACAGCCACTGATTATAGGAATTTCAACGTTAATAAATTTGACGACAGACGAGCAGAAAAAAATGTTTAAAATAAACTGATAGACACCAACAATCAGGAGCAAGCTCACGTGGTACATTGGGTACATCGGTATTTCTACTGTAGAACTGTAACTCATTGCCATAGTTGATTAACAGGTTCGTAGTTTTACACAGAAAATGCTGAATATGTCGAATGTTATTGACTGACCATTGTAGATTAACGGTCAGGATGTGAACGTTACCGTCAAGTGTCGACTGTCCACAGGTCTTAAATACACATACATGTATATCTAACTTTTGATAAACAAAAAAGCAAAATAAATGATAATAAAAAAAAAGTTGATAAAGATTTTACGAAAATCATATCAGATATTGTAAGACGAGTACATGGTTACTTATGTTTTGAAATACATCTATGTCGTTTTACCAAATCAGGTACTGCTGTTAATGACTCATCTTCATCAGTCACGCAACTGGCTGCTTCGTCCGCCATAACAGTGACAGAGACATCTACACCAATCAGTAGCCGTGCTACCTCTGTCGTCATGACAACAACAGAAACATCTACACCAATCAGTAAACGTGCTACCTCTGTCGTCACGACAACAACAGAAACATCTACACCAATCAGTAACCGTGCTACCTCTGTCGTCACGACAGCGACAGAAACATCTACACCAATCAGTAACCGTGCTACCTCTGTCGTCACGACAGCAACAGAAACATCTACACCAATCAGTAAACATGCTACCTCTGTCGTCACGACAGCGACAGAAACATCTACACCAATCAGTAAACGTGCTACCTCTGTCGTCACGACAACGACATACATACCAAAAGTGATTGGAACCACTACCTCTGCCGCTAAGACAGTCACGTCTACAAACGGTATGTATTCATCACTTCAACAAGACCCAGCCGACAGTCTTACTTTTAGTTGAGCAATGTAATATCTATAAACAGATTAGGAATACTTATCATTTAGAGTTAACCCGTGTACAGAGTCTTAGTATGCTTCGATATACAATTTAGTGATTGATACGAGGAGAACCATCTAGATGCTATTTGGACCAATTTAAGGTGAAACAGATTTTCAAGGACTAACGAAATGAAAAAGAGAATGCAAATCAAGGCGAGTTGGGGATGTGATAGAGAAGTGTTTAGTCGGAAGGGATTACGTTTCCACTGATGGAGTTAATGAAATGTATTAGGCGATATACAGGCGATATATACAGGCGATATACAGGCGAAATATACAGGCGATATACAGGCGATATATACAGGCGAGATATACAGGCGATATACAGGCGAGATATACAGGCGAGATATACAGGCGATATACAGGCGATATATACAGGCGATATATACAGGCGATATACAGGCGATATATACAGGCGATATATACAGGATATATACAGGCGATATACAGGCGATACCTCTAAAGGAAGAAAGTAGTTACTGTGTCACATTTAGCCTCATTGACTGGCCGAGTCGAGTATGGCTATGAAAGCTATCAGAGAAATGTGGCCTTTATAGACAAGTAAGAGTTCCATTTTCTTTTGTACGTCCCGGTTGTTGCATTATCGAATTTTGAAGCCGAAACATGTGCTCTTTAAAGACAGGATTTGGTATGTACCGTACACAGCTTCCTTCAGATTCGAAAACTATTTCCGTTTAATGTATTCCCAAAGGTTTGGAAGTAATTATGATAATGATTCAACATAAACTTTTCAATTGTAACAACCATCAAGTTATAACAGATTTTATTTTAACTCTACTGTACATCGTGTTCCATGTATGTGGGGAGATTAATTTTTTTCTGGGAGGACGTGTTCGATTTTGAATCTCTATAACATCCAGACTGATAAATCAGGCGCCATATGCCGTTCGTTAGACTCCCCGGTTTCTGGTCCTATTCGTGTTGTGACCTATGTTTAGTATATTTACTGTTGTTTTCCGATTATTTAGTTCGAATTCCAATCTTCCGTACATTTTTTTGCTGTTTTCGTTCAGAACCCTAATTGACGTCTGTATCCCTGTCATTGATAGATAATTGACATCTGTATCCCTGTCATTGATAGATAATTGACATCTGTATCCCTGTCATTGATAGATGACATGGGAATTGATGACGAGCGTCACGTGAAACAGGAATATCTTTTTAAAAACCCTGGGGTAATGTCTGGTTTAATGAGATGTCACGTTTTTACATATTTGATGCCTTAATGGTGTTTCCTCGAATTGATTTAAACTTAGAAGTTGTCCTTGTGGATATTGTGGACTTTCACAGGATCATAGAAAACACACAAAGAATCGTACACTCCAGCTGGGCACCATCAAACGATAAACAAACGTTCAAAACTCACATCTGCCTTTATATCTGTATTACGGAATGAAAAACAAACGCAATGTTCTTATAATAATCATAATCATTTCGTCGTTAGCCGTAGATGAAGGCGACCATTGGTGATTTGACAATTGTCAAGACACAAACTCACATTATGTGAGACCTTCTAAGATATCTATCACCTCGGGGAATAAGGTTCCTCCGGAGACGAGAATGGTTTTACGGGAAAAGGCGAAGAGGGGTAGAAAGCCTACACACGAGAGCAATGAAAAGAATGAAAAATTGAAAATCTTCTCAGCCTATATTTTCTCCCATAAGAATAGAACTTTGAGAGTAACATAGATTAAGCACGTGAAGAGATTTTCTTATGATAATAATGTTTTGCGATTGGAGATTGAAAAACAACAACAATGCGAGGTTAATGTAAAGTTACCTTCTGGGATATGTAATATGTTCTGCCTGCCAAGGGTGTATTTTAAACGATATCTAGTAATCCATTTGATTTATATACCTATCTATATACGGTAAGCAATCAATATTCTGCTTTCAAAAGAAAATCACACAGATTACATACGAAATCACATATGTTCATAAGGTTCATGTGAATAGCAAATATAATTGATCAATTGTTAGTGTGTGTCAGGGCTAACCATGGGTCTTGCTCTTGACATTTAATTTGTTAAGCTGTCTCTAAATTATTTTTTTTTTGGGGGGGGGGGGGGGGGGGGGGGGGGATTGCGTAAATTATAAGTTTTAGGAGAACACAGTAAGTTCATGTGGATCAGACATATTGGACAAACTAGCGGGTATTGTGAGCGTTTGTTTGACAAGATTTGACCTTATAGAAGCATAAACAATTCGATTTTCTTTTGACCTTGAAATACAAATGGCTGCTGTGAATTATATTGCACAAATATTGCTATTTGCATTAACCTTAACTTTGCATAAATGTTTTACGACAGCTATCAAAGATCGTTGGTTTTGTTAGTAAAGCATGTACAATGTACTCATCTTTGTACATTATTTGACGCTCCTTTTTCTGTTTTTCAATTGTGCATACATTGTGCCCACGTTCCCTTTTTGTGACATTATGCGACACAATAGCTGTGTTTGTTTGTCAGCTTTTTAATGGTATTGATTTTAAGAATTTGTCGTTCGGTTTTAACATTTTGTTATGTTTCTTCCAGCGCCGTGTGTCGACACTGTACCAAACTGTGCCGCGTACGGACTGGACTTCATATGTAAAGTCTATGTAGAAACAGCGAAAACATCTTGTCGGAAAACATGCTCTCTTTGTACGTAATTGTTAAGATTGTTTGTTTATATTAAAGATGACATGAAAAGAATATGTCCTCTTGGTATAATAAAAAATATCAATTTTGTATAGTCTCCTACCATCAAAGAGTTGTGTATTATTTCTTTCCATTGAGCAATACAAACATGACATTTATCAATCTAATTAAAATTTAGATGGTCATTTTCACTACGTTACATGAACATCTAACAACATCCCATGAGGGGTCACGTTCTGATGACCTTTGAGATGTGTGTATTTCACATTTAGGGCGAATTATCAATTTGTCAATGTCATCGAAGCAAAATTTTTCGTCACAACATACATCTGACGCAAACCATTTCGGTACAGCATGTATATAGCTATATGCTTTTGGGGACGAAATAACTTGAAGCAAATTGACAGATTATGCAAGCTATGCACTCTAGTCATGCTAATTGAGACATATAAAATTCAATTCCAAGATTCTGGAAGTAGTTACTTGATTGGCTAATCCAAAAGGTCACCCTGACGTGACCCCCTGTGGGATGTTGTTAGAGGTGAATGAATGTAACGTAGTGAGAATGACCATCTCAATCCTAATTAGATTGGACATTTATCAGCATGCAAGTCTCGTGGATCAACATGCAAGTCTCGTGGATCAACATGCAAGTCTCGTGGATCAACATGCAAGTCTCATGGATCAACATGCAAGTCTCGTGGATCAACATGCAAGTCTCGTGGATCCATAAAGACGATGGCTCAGAGTAAACTCCTCGACTGATATGTCAGAAATATTCATTCCAACATTTCTAAAACACTAATTGATATATCGGAAACTGAACATTTAAAGTACCTTACATATTCAGAAGAAGAAAAAAATCCGTATGGAATATTTTGTCACAATATATGTTTGTTTTCATTGTTCTTTTACCTAGCAAGCGCTGGTGTATGATCTCAGTATGACTGGTGTATGGTCTCAGTATGACTGGTGTATGGTCTCAGTATGACTGGTGTATTGTCTCAGTATGACTGGTGTATGGTCTCGGTATGACTGGTGTATTGTCTCAGTATGACTGGTGTATTGTCTCAGTATGACTGGTGTATTGTCTCAGTATGACTGGTGTATGGTCTCGGTATGACTGGTGTATGGTCTCAGTATGACTGGTGTATTGTCTCAGTATGACTGGTGTATTGTCTCAGTATGACTGGTGTATGGTCTCAGTATGACTGGTGTATGATCTCGGTATGACTGGTGTATGGTCTCGGTATGACTGGTGTATTGTCTCAGTATGACTGGTGTATGGTCTCGGTATGACTGGTGTATGGTCTCAGTATGACTGGTGTATGGTCTCAGTATGACTGGTGTATTGTCTCAGTATGACTGGTGTATGGTCTCAGTATGACTGGTGTATTGTCTCAGTATGACTGGTGTATTGTCTCAGTATGACTGGTGTATTGTCTCAGTATGACTGGTGTATGGTCTCGGTATGACTGGTGTATGGTCTCAGTATGACTGGTGTATGGTCTCGGTATGATTGGTGTATGTCTCAGTATGACTGGTGTATGGTCCCAGTATGAATTCTAACTAACTCTAACTAAAAACCGATTAAACGAGGGGAAATATGAACACAAATTAAAGATTTGCTTGAAGACCTCAGAAATAAGTAAAATAAGAATATGATCAGGTGTCCCGGAATGCTAAGCGTCTTCTGCTTCATCGAAGACATCCGCCATACAAATCTAGGTCACGGCGACACCCGCCATACAAATCTAGGTCACGGCGACACCCGCCATACAAATCTAGATCACGACGACACCCGACATACAAATCTAGGTCACGGCGACACCCGCCATACAAATTAAGGTCAATTGAGAACAAGTGACAACAGAACCACTAGGTATATCAGCAAACATCGAAATCGTGATAATATTACCGAATGAGATAATGATGTCGAACATGGAACCTTCACAAGATCTTCATCAACATGCATCCCTTGAAACCTTGTGTTTTTACCCTAATAGTGGACATCTGTCAACGAAATCATTATCATAGGAGCACGTCATTGAATACCCGAACTAATTGGAGCAAATAAACACCCTAGGAAAAGAAGGCATGTTACTATCTAAAAATGGAACTAAAAATTACATGTTATACAGTCTGTATTCTGGGCATTTTTTAACATATCTTTAGCTATTTAGAAGTTACGTTCTCGAAATCAAAACTTAATGAAACACTTTCGCATATTAAAATATTGACAAACTTAAAATTACTTTTTTACTCTCGTTTTGAGAACTCATGTCACTAGTTATTGGTTATGCTTATTCGTGATTTTATCTAGAATACGTCCTACCACGGTTACCATTTTATCTAGAATACGTCCTACCACGGTTACCATTTTATCTAGAATACGTCCTACCACGGTTACCATTTTATCTAGAATACGTCCTACCACGGTTACCATTTTATCTAGAATACGTCCTACCACGGTTACCATTTTATCTAGAATACGTCCTACCACGGTTACCATTTTATCTAGAAAACGTCCTACCACGGTTACCATTTTATCTAGAATACGTCCTACCACGGTTACCATTTTACCTATATCGAAGGTGGGATGATCATGGTCCTACCAGGGTAAACAGACAAGTTCCATTCTGTACAGTAGAGGACTTGGAGTCCCCCAGCAGTTTCTGACAATATTAACAAGTCACCGGCAAACATCATACAACCAAAATCAAAGGTGGCGACAACGGAACTACCGGGTATTTCAATTAAAGTCGAACATATCTGACGTCATATCGCACGGTGAAGTAGACTTTTTCCTAATGTGACTATGACGTCGATCACAAAGCCTTCCTCTGACCCTTCAGTAGTCAACATCTGTCAAGTGTAGACTGAATTACCTGCCGTAGTTTTTCTTCTCTCCGCTAGGCTTCGCTTCGAAAATACGTATTCATGAGCGCAGCCTAGCGGAGAGAAATGGTACTAAGGCAGGTAATCCAGTCTACTGCCAAGTGAACCGTGCTAATGGAACATGTCAATGAATATCGAATCAATTTGGATGTTACTAACGGAGTATGGAAAATTAACCAATAGAAATAAACGAGCACAAAATGTCTGAATTATAATAACTAAGAAACTACAATCGCATTATGTTGTTTTATCTCCGTTATCAAAGAAACTTCGACCATCAACCTTAACCATGTCGCCTTAATCAGAAAAAGCACGGGAGAAAATCCCCTGTTCTTCCGGGACCCCGTTCTTGTCTCCTCCTATGGAACACAGCTATGGAATAGAGGTACAACAGTATTAAGGAATGCCGGTCATTATCCGACAGGTGAGTTCTATAATAATATCGCTCATTATCCGACAGGTGAGTTCTATAATAATATCGCTCATTATCAGACAGGTGAGTTCTATAATAATATCGCTCATTATCAGACAGGTGAGTTCTATAATAATACCGCTCATTATCAGACAGGTGAGTTCTATAATAATACCGCTCATTATCAGACAGGTGAGTTCTATAACAATACCGCTCATTATTGACAGGTGAGTTCTATAATAATACCGCTCATTATTGACAGGTGAGTTCTATAATAATACACACTCATTATCAGACAGGTGAGTTCTATAATAATACACACTCATTATCAGACAGGTGAGTTCTATAATAATACACACTCATTATCAGACAGGTGAGTTCTATAATTATACACACTCATTATCGGACAGGTGAGTTCTATAATAATACCACTCATTATCGACAGGTGATTTCTATAATAATGCCGCTCATTATGGACAGGCGAGTTCTATGATAATACCGCTCATTATTGACAGGTGAGTTCTATAATAATACCACTCATTATGGACAGATGAGTTCTATAATAATACCGCTCATTATTGACAGGTGAGTTCTATAATAATACCGCTCATTATTGACAGGTGAGTTATATAATAATACCACTCATTATCGACAGGTGAGTTCTATAATAATACCACTCATTATCCGACAGGTGAGTTCTATAATAATATCGCTCATTATCAGACAGGTGAGTTCTATAATAATACCGCTCATTATCAGACAGGTGAGTTCTATAATAATACCACTCATTATCGACAGGTGAGTTTTATAATAATACCACTCATTATCGACAGGTGAGTTCTATAATAATACCACTCATTACCCGACAGGTGAGTTCTATAATAAAACCACTCATTATCGACAGGTGAGTTCTATAATTGTACCGCTCATTATCGACAGGTGAGTTCTACAAAAATGCCGCTTATTATTAGACAGGTGAGTTCTATAATAATACCACTTATTATCAGACAGTTGAGTTCTATAATAATACCGCTCAGTATCCGACAGGTGAGTTCTATAATAATACCACTTATTATCCAACAGGTGAGTTCTATAATACTACACACTCATTGTCAGACAGGTGAGTTCTATAATAATTCTTCCCGGTGCTCCTTCACGTTTTCAATACTCAATATATATATCATATCTACGACAATGGCTGGTCTATAGAATTATGTTTTTTTCTGAAGATAAACTGGCGCCTACAGCACCAATATCGTCGTCCCTGATATAGAGAACACCAGGTCAGTCTATATGTAGAGGAAGGACATGTTCCTTCTCTAAAGGTTTCTAATTGGTCGCTGTGGAATCAGATAGCCATCGCTTTGATGTCGCATATTTTTTTTCATTTTTTTGTAAGACACGTGACCGCATTCAAGTCCTACCGGTACTGGGCTGATTAATATCGACCTGGTTCGTATGCTTCAAAGCTTCGCTAGCTAGCTTAATATATACTTGTTAGTTCCAAAATGTTTTTCAAATAACGAAAACATATTGCTTATTCTTTCAGTTTTTATGATAAACTATTATTTTCCAAATAGACTACTTCATTTTCTAACAAAATACAAACAGAAGTATTGCTGAGGTGGAAATGGAGTTATCATCGTTACTGGAACAGGATATCAATATCCCAGGGTCATATCACCAGAGTTAAAGAAAGTTTACCAAATTTTAGAAAGGGTATATCATGACGGGTAACACACGCATTAATAACAACGCTTACCATTCCAGTATTCCCTCGACATTTAGTGAAGGAGATACTGTCCCCGACATTTACTGAAGGAGATACTGTCACCGACATTTAGTGAAGGAGATACTGTCCCCGACATTTAGTGAAGGAAATACTGTCCCCGACATTTAGTGAAGGAGATACTGTCCCTGACATTTAGTGAAGGAGATACTGTCCCTGACAGTTAGTGAAGGAGATACTGTCACCGACATTTAGTGAATGAGATACTGTCACAAACATTTAGTGAAGGAGATACTGTCCCCGACATTAGTGAAGGAGATACTGTCACCGACATTTAGTGAAGGAGATACTGTCACCGACATTTAGTGAAGGAGATACTGTCACCGACATTTAGTGAAGGAGATACTGTCAACGACATCTAGTGAAGGAGATACTGTCCCCGACAGTTAGTGAAGGAGATACTGTCCCGACAGTTAGTGAAGGAGATACTGTCACCGACATTTAGTGAAGGAGATACTGTCCCGACATTTAGTGAAGGAGATACTGTCCCCGACATTTAGTGAAGGAGATACTGTCACCGACATTGAGTGAAGGAGATACTGTCCCCGACATTTAGTGAAGGAGATACTGTCACCGACATTTAGTGAAGGAGATACTGTCACCGACATTTAGTGAAGGAGATACTGTCCCCGACATTTAGTGAAGGAGATACTGTCACCGACATTTAGTGAAGGAGATACTGTCACCGACATTTAGTGAAGGAGATACTGTCCCCGACATTTAGTGAAGGAGATACTGTCTCCGACATTTAGTGAAGGAGATACTCTCCCAGACATTTAGTGAAGGAGATACTGTCCCCGACATTTAGTGAAGGAGATACTGTCACCGACATTTAGTGAAGGAGATACTGTCCCCGACATTTAGTGAAGGAGATACTGTCCCCGACATTTAGTGAAGGAGATACTGTCACCGACATTTAGTGAAGGAGATACTGTCCCCGACATTTAGTGAAGGAGATACTGTCCCCGACATTTAGTAAAGGAGATACTGTCACCGACATTTAGTGAAGGAGATACTGTCCCCGACATTTAGTGAAGGAGATACTGTCCCCGACATTTAGTGAAGGAGATACTCGCCCCGACATTTAGTGAAGGAGATAATGTCACCGATATTTAGTGAAGGAGATACTGTCACCGACATTTAGTGAAGCAGATACTGTCCCCGACATTTAGTGAAGGAGATACTGTCACCGACATTTAGTGAAGCAGATACTGTCACCGACATTTAGTGAAGGAGATACTGTCACCGACATTTAGTGAAGGAGATACTGTCCCGACATTTAGTGAAGTAGATACTGTCCCGACATTTAGTGAAGGAGATACTGTCCCCGACAGTTAGTGAAGGAGATACTGTTACCGATATTTAGTGAAGGAGATACAGTCACCGACATTTAGTGAAGGAGATACTGTCCCCGACATTTAGTGAAGGAGATACTGTCCCGACATTTAGTGAAGGAGATACTGTCCCGGACATTTAGTGAAGGAGATACTGTCTCCGACATTTAGTGAAGGAGATACTCTCCCCGACATTTAGTGAAGGAGATACTGTCCCCGACATTTAGTGAAGGAGATACTGTCCCCGACATTTAGTGAAGGAGATACTGTCCCTCGACATTTAGTGAAGGAGATACTGTCCCCGATATTTAGTGAAGGAGATACTGTCCCGACATTTAGTGAAGGAGATACTGTCACCGACATTTAGTGAAGGAGATACTCTCCCCGACATTTAGTGAAGGAGATACTGTCCACGACATTTAGTGACGGAGATACTGTCCCGACATTTAGTGAAGGAGATACTGTCACCGACATTTAGTGAAGGAGAAACTGTCACCGACATTTAGTGAAGGAGATACTGTCCTTGACATTTAGTGAAGGAGATACTGTCACCGACATTTAGTGAAGGAGATACTGTCACCGACATTTAGTGAAGGAGATACTGTCACCGACATTTAGTGAAGGAGATACTGTCACCGACATTTAGTGAAGGAGACACTGTCTCCAACATTTAGTGAAGGAGATACTGTCCCCGACATTTAGTGAAGGAGATACTGTCCACGACATTTAGTGAAGGAGATACTGTCCCCGACATTTAGTGAAGGAGATACTATCACCGACATTTAGTGAAGGAGATACTGTCCACGACATTTAGTGAAGGAGATCATGTCCCCGACATTTAGTGACGGAGATACTGTCCCGACATTTAGTGAAGGAGATACTGTCACCGACATTTAGTGAAGGAGAAACTGTCACCGACATTTAGTGAAGGAGATACTGTCCTTGACATTTAGTGAAGGAGATACTGTCACCGACATTTAGTGAAGCAGATACTGTCACCGACATTTAGTGAAGGAGATACTGTCACCGACATTTAGTGAAGGAGATACTGTCCCGACATTTAGTGAAGTAGATACTGTCCCGACATTTAGTGAAGGAGATACTGTCCCCGACAGTTAGTGAAGGAGATACTGTTACCGATATTTAGTGAAGGAGATACAGTCACCGACATTTAGTGAAGGAGATACTGTCCCCGACATTTAGTGAAGGAGATACTGTCCCGACATTTAGTGAAGGAGATACTGTCCCGGACATTAAGTGAAGGAGATACTGTCCCGACATTTAGTGAAGGAGATACTGTCACCGACATTTAGTGAAGGAGATACTGTCCCCGACATTTAGTGAAGGAGATACTGTCCCGACATTTAGTGAAGGAGATACTGTCTCCGACATTTAGTGAAGGAGATACTCTCCCCGACATTTAGTGAAGGAGATACTGTCCCCGACATTTAGTGAAGGAGATACTGTCCCCGACATTTAGTGAAGGAGATACTGTCCCTCGACATTTAGTGAAGGAGATACTGTCCCCGATATTTAGTGAAGGAGATACTGTCCCGACATTTAGTGAAGGAGATACTGTCACCGACATTTAGTGAAGGAGATACTCTCCCCGACATTTAGTGAAGGAGATACTGTCCACGACATTTAGTGACGGAGATACTGTCCCGACATTTAGTGAAGGAGATACTGTCACCGACATTTAGTGAAGGAGAAACTGTCACCGACATTTAGTGAAGGAGATACTGTCCTTGACATTTAGTGAAGGAGATACTGTCACCGACATTTAGTGAAGGAGATACTGTCACCGACATTTAGTGAAGGAGATACTGTCACCGACATTTAGTGAAGGAGATACTGTCACCGACATTTAGTGAAGGAGACACTGTCTCCAACATTTAGTGAAGGAGATACTGTCCCCGACATTTAGTGAAGGAGATACTGTCCACGACATTTAGTGAAGGAGATACTGTCCCCGACATTTAGTGAAGGAGATACTATCACCGACATTTAGTGAAGGAGATACTGTCCACGACATTTAGTGAAGGAGATCATGTCCCCGACATTTAGTGACGGAGATACTGTCCCGACATTTAGTGAAGGAGATACTGTCACCGACATTTAGTGAAGGAGAAACTGTCACCGACATTTAGTGAAGGAGATACTGTCCTTGACATTTAGTGAAGGAGATACTGTCACCGACATTTAGTGAAGGAGATACTGTCACCGACATTTAGTGAAGGAGATACTGTCACCGACATTTAGTGAAGGAGATACTGTCACCGACATTTAGTGAAGGAGATACTGTCACCGACATTTAGTGAAGGAGACACTGTCTCCAACATTTAGTGAAGGAGATACTGTCCCCGACATTTAGTGAAGGAGATACTGTCCACGACATTTAGTGAAGGAGATACTCTCCCCGACATTTAGTGAAGGAGATACTCTCCCCGACATTTAGTGAAGGAGATACTGTCACCGACATTTAGTGAAGGAGATACTGTCCTTGACATTTAGTGAAGGAGATACTGTCCACGACATTTAGTGAAGGAGATACTGTCACCGACATTTAGTGAAGGAGATACTGTCCTTGACATTTAGTGAAGGAGATACTGTCACCGACATTTAGTGAAGGAGATACTGTCCCCGACATTTAGTAAAGGAGATACTGTCACCGACATTTAGTGAAGGAGATACTGTCCCTGACATTTAGTGAAGGAGATACTGTCACCGACATTTAGTGAAGGAGATACTGTCCCCGACATTTAGTGAAGGAGATACTGTCCCCGACATTTAGTGAAGGAGATACTGTCCCCGACATTTAGTGAAGGAGATACTGTCCACGACATTTAGTGAAGGAGATACTGTCACCGACATTTAGTGAAGGAGATACTGTCCTTGACATTTAGTGAAGGAGATACTGTCCACGACATTTAGTGAAGGAGATACTGTCACCGACATTTAGTGAAGGAGATACTCGCCCCGACATTTAGTGAAGGAGATAATGTCACCGATATTTAGTGAAGGAGATACTGTCACCGACATTTAGTGAAGCAGATACTGTCCCCGACATTTAGTGAAGGAGATACTGTCACCGACATTTAGTGAAGCAGATACTGTCACCGACATTTAGTGAAGGAGATACTGTCACCGACATTTAGTGAAGGAGATACTGTCCCGACATTTAGTGAAGTAGATACTGTCCCGACATTTAGTGAAGGAGATACTGTCCCCGACAGTTAGTGAAGGAGATACTGTTACCGATATTTAGTGAAGGAGATACAGTCACCGACATTTAGTGAAGGAGATACTGTCCCCGACATTTAGTGAAGGAGATACTGTCCCGACATTTAGTGAAGGAGATACTGTCCCGGACATTAAGTGAAGGAGATACTGTCCCGACATTTAGTGAAGGAGATACTGTCACCGACATTTAGTGAAGGAGATACTGTCCCCGACATTTAGTGAAGGAGATACTGTCCCGACATTTAGTGAAGGAGATACTGTCTCCGACATTTAGTGAAGGAGATACTCTCCCCGACATTTAGTGAAGGAGATACTGTCCCCGACATTTAGTGAAGGAGATACTGTCCCCGACATTTAGTGAAGGAGATACTGTCCCTCGACATTTAGTGAAGGAGATACTGTCCCCGATATTTAGTGAAGGAGATACTGTCCCGACATTTAGTGAAGGAGATACTGTCACCGACATTTAGTGAAGGAGATACTCTCCCCGACATTTAGTGAAGGAGATACTGTCCACGACATTTAGTGAAGGAGATCATGTCCCCGACATTTAGTGACGGAGATACTGTCCCGACATTTAGTGAAGGAGATACTGTCACCGACATTTAGTGAAGGAGAAACTGTCACCGACATTTAGTGAAGGAGATACTGTCCTTGACATTTAGTGAAGGAGATACTGTCACCGACATTTAGTGAAGGAGATACTGTCACCGACATTTAGTGAAGGAGATACTGTCACCGACATTTAGTGAAGGAGATACTGTCACCGACATTTAGTGAAGGAGATACTGTCACCGACATTTAGTGAAGGAGACACTGTCTCCAACATTTAGTGAAGGAGATACTGTCCCCGACATTTAGTGAAGGAGATACTGTCCACGACATTTAGTGAAGGAGATACTGTCCCCGACATTTAGTGAAGGAGATACTGTCACCGACATTTAGTGAAGGAGATACTGTCACCGACATTTAGTGAAGGAGATCATGTCACCGACATTTAGTGAAGGAGATACTGTCACCGACATTTAGTGAAGGAGACACTGTCTCCAACATTTAGTGAAGGAGATACTGTCCCCGACATTTAGTGAAGGAGATACTGTCCACGACATTTAGTGAAGGAGATACTCTCCCCGACATTTAGTGAAGGAGATACTCTCCCCGACATTTAGTGAAGGAGATACTGTCACCGACATTTAGTGAAGGAGATACTGTCCTTGACATTTAGTGAAGGAGATACTGTCCACGACATTTAGTGAAGGAGATACTGTCACCGACATTTAGTGAAGGAGATACTGTCCTTGACATTTAGTGAAGGAGATACTGTCACCGACATTTAGTGAAGGAGATACTGTCCCCGACATTTAGTAAAGGAGATACTGTCACCGACATTTAGTGAAGGAGATACTGTCCCTGACATTTAGTGAAGGAGATACTGTCCCCGACATTTAGTAAAGGAGATACTGTCACCGACATTTAGTGAAGGAGATACTGTCCCCGACATTTAGTGAAGGAGATACTGTCCTCGACATTTAGTGAAGGAGATACTGTCACCGACATTTAGTGAAGGAGATACTGTCCCCGACATTTAGTGAAGGAGATACTGTCACCGACATTTTGTGAAGGAGATACTGTCACCGACATTTAGTGAAGGAGAAACTGTCACCGACATTTAGTGAAGGAGATACTGTCACCGACATTTAGTGAAGGAGATACTGTCCCCGACATTTAGTGAAGGAGATACTGTCCCCGACATTTAGTGAAGGAGATACTGTCCCCGACATTTAGTGAAGGAGATACTGTCCCCGACATTTAGTGAAGGAGATACTGTCCACGACATTTAGTGAAGGAGATACTGTCCTCGACATTTAGTAAAGGAGATACTGTCACCGACATTTAGTGAAGGAGATACTCTCCCCGACATTTAGTGAAGGAGATACTCTCCCCGACATTTAGTGAAGGAGATACTGTCACCGACATTTAGTGAAGGAGATACTGTCCTTGACATTTAGTGAAGAAGATACTGTCACCGACATTTAGTGAAGGAGATACTGTCACCGACATTTAGTGAAGGAGATACTGTCCTTGACATTTAGTGAAGGAGATACTGTCACCGACATTTAGTGAAGGAGATACTGTCCCCGACATTTAGTAAAGGAGATACTGTCACCGACATTTAGTGAAGGAGATACTGTCCCTGACATTTAGTGAAGGAGATACTGTCCCCGACATTTAGTAAAGGAGATACTGTCACCGACATTTAGTGAAGGAGATACTGTCCCCGACATTTAGTGAAGGAGATACTGTCCTCGACATTTAGTGAAGGAGATACTGTCACCGACATTTAGTGAAGGAGATACTGTCCCCGACATTTAGTGAAGGAGATACTGTCACCGACATTTAGTGAAGGAGATACTGTCACCGACATTTAGTGAAGGAGATACTGTCACCGACATTTAGTGAAGGAGATACTGTCACCGACATTTAGTGAAGGAGATACTGTCCCCGACATTTAGTGAAGGAGATACTGTCCCCGACATTTAGTGAAGGAGATACTGTCCCCGACATTTAGTGAAGGAGATACTGTCCCCGACATTTAGTGAAGGAGATACTGTCCACGACATTTAGTGAAGGAGATACTGTCCTCGACATTTAGTAAAGGAGATACTGTCACCGACATTTAGTGAAGGAGATACTGTCCTTGACATTTAGTGAAGGAGATACTGTCCACGACATTTAGTGAAGGAGATACTGTCACCGACATTTAGTGAAGGAGATACTGTCCTTGACATTTAGTGAAGAAGATACTGTCACCGACATTTAGTGAAGGAAATACCGTCCCCGACATTTAGTGAAGGAGATACTGTCCCGACATTTAATGAAAGAGATACTGTCCCTGAATTTAGAGAAGGAGATACTGTCCCGACATTTAGTGAAGGAGATACTGTCCCCGACATTAAGTGAAGGAGATACTGCCACCGACATTTAGTGAAGGAGATACTGTCCCTGACATTTAGTGAAGGAGATACTGTCACCGACATTTAGTGAAGGAGATACTGTCCCTGACATTTAGTGAAGGAGATACTGTCCCCGACATTTAGTGAAGGAGATACTGTCACCGACATTTAGTGAAGGAGATACTGTCACTGACATTTAGTGAAGGAGATACTGTCCCCGACATTTAGTGAAGGAGATACTGTCACCGACATTTAGTGAAGGAGATACTGTCACCGACATTTAGTGAAGGAGATACTGTCCCCGACATTTAGTGAAGGAGATACTGTCACCGACATTTAGTGAAGGAAATACCGTCCCCGACATTTAGTGAAGGAGATACTGTCCCGACATTTAATGAAAGAGATACTGTCCCTGAATTTAGAGAAGGAGATACTGTCCCGACATTTAGTGAAGGAGATACTGTCCCCGACATTAAGTGAAGGAGATACTGCCACCGACATTTAGTGAAGGAGATACTGTCCCTGACATTTAGTGAAGGAGATACTGTCACCGACATTTAGTGAAGGAGATACTGTCCCTGACATTTAGTGAAGGAGATACTGTCCCTGACATTTAGTGAAGGAGATACTGTCACCGACATTTAGTGAAGGAGATACTGTCCCCGACATTTAGTGAAGGAGATACTGTCACCGACATTTAGTGAAGGAGATACTGTCCTTGACATTTAGTGAAGGAGATACTGTCACCGACATTTAGTGAAGGAGATACTGTCACCGACATTTAGTGAAGGAGATACTGTCACCGACATTTAGTGAAGGAGATACTGTCACCGACATTTAGTGAAGGAGACACTGTCTCCGACATTTAGTGAAGGAGATACTGTCCCCGACATTTAGTGAAGGAGATACTGTCCACGACATTTAGTGAAGGAGATACTCTCCCCGACATTTAGTGAAGGAGATACTCTCCCCGACATTTAGTGAAGGAGATACTGTCACCGACATTTAGTGAAGGAGATACTGTCCTTGACATTTAGTGAAGGAGATACTGTCCACGACATTTAGTGAAGGAGATACTGTCACCGACATTTAGTGAAGGAGATACTGTCCTTGACATTTAGTGAAGGAGATACTGTCACCGACATTTAGTGAAGGAGATACTGTCCCCGACATTTAGTAAAGGAGATACTGTCACCGACATTTAGTGAAGGAGATACTGTCCCTGACATTTAGTGAAGGAGATACTGTCACCGACATTTAGTGAAGGAGATACTGTCCCCGACATTTAGTGAAGGAGATACTGTCCTTGACATTTAGTGAAGGAGATACTGTCACCGACATTTAGTGAAGGAGATACTGTCCCCGACATTTAGTGAAGGAGATACTGTCACCGACATTTTGTGAAGGAGATACTGTCACCGACATTTAGTGAAGGAGAAACTGTCACCGACATTTAGTGAAGGAGATACTGTCACCGACATTTAGTGAAGGAGATACTGTCCCCGACATTTAGTGAAGGAGATACTGTCCCCGACATTTAGTGAAGGAGATACTGTCCCCGACATTTAGTGAAGGAGATACTGTCCACGACATTTAGTGAAGGAGATACTGTCCTCGACATTTAGTAAAGGAGATACTGTCACCGACATTTAGTGAAGGAGATACTGTCCTTGACATTTAGTGAAGGAGATACTGTCCACGACATTTAGTGAAGGAGATACTGTCACCGACATTTAGTGAAGGAGATACTGTCCTTGACATTTAGTGAAGAAGATACTGTCACCGACATTTAGTGAAGGAAATACCGTCCCCGACATTTAGTGAAGGAGATACTGTCCCGACATTTAATGAAAGAGATACTGTCCCTGAATTTAGAGAAGGAGATACTGTCCCGACATTTAGTGAAGGAGATACTGTCCCCGACATTAAGTGAAGGAGATACTGCCACCGACATTTAGTGAAGGAGATACTGTCCCCGACATTTAGTGAAGGAGATACTGTCACCGACATTTAGTGAAGGAGATACTGTCCCTGACATTTAGTGAAGGAGATACTGTCCCCGACATTTAGTGAAGGAGATACTGTCACCGACATTTAGTGAAGGAGATACTGTCACTGACATTTAGTGAAGGAGATACTGTCCCCGACATTTAGTGAAGGAGATACTGTCACCGACATTTAGTGAAGGAGATACTGTCACCGACATTTAGTGAAGGAGATACTGTCCCCGACATTTAGTGAAGAAGATACTGTCACCGACATTTAGTGAAGGAAATACCGTCCCCGACATTTAGTGAAGGAGATACTGTCCCGACATTTAATGAAAGAGATACTGTCCCTGAATTTAGAGAAGGAGATACTGTCCCGACATTTAGTGAAGGAGATACTGTCCCCGACATTAAGTGAAGGAGATACTGCCACCGACATTTAGTGAAGGAGATACTGTCCCTGACATTTAGTGAAGGAGATACTGTCACCGACATTTAGTGAAGGAGATACTGTCCCTGACATTTAGTGAAGGAGATACTGTCCCTGACATTTAGTGAAGGAGATACTGTCACCGACATTTAGTGAAGGAGATACTGTCCCCGACATTTAGTGAAGGAGATACTGTCACCGACATTTAGTGAAGGAGATACTGTCCCCGACATTTAGTGAAGGAGATACTGTCACCGACATTTAGTGAAGGAGATACTGTCCCTGACATTTAGTGAAGGAGATACTGTCCCCGACATTTAGTGAAGGAGATACTGTCACTGACATTTAGTGAAGGAGATACTGTCACCGACATTTAGTGAAGGAGATACTGTCCCCGACATTTAGTGAAGGAGATACTGTCACCGACATTTAGTGAAGGAGATACTGTCACCGATATTTAGTGAAGGAGATACTGTCCCCGACATTTAGTGAAGGAGATACTGTCCCCGACATTTAGTGAAGGAGATACTGTCACTGACATTTAGTGAAGGAGATACTGTCACCGACATTTAGTGAAGGAGATACTGTCCCCGACATTTAGTGAAGGAGATACTGTCACCGACATTAAGTGAAGGAGATACTGTCACCGACATTTAGTGAAGGAGATACTGTCACCGACATTTAGTGAAGGAGATACTCTCACCGACATTTAGTGAAGGAGATACTGTCCCCGACATTAAGTGAAGGAGATCCTCTCACCGACATTTAGTGAAGGAGATACTCTCACCGACATTTAGTGAAGGAGATACTCTCACCGACATTTAGTGAAGGAGATACTGTCCCCGACATTTAGTGAAGGAGATACTGTCCCCGACATTAAGTGAAGGAGATACTGTCACCGACATTTAGTGAAGGAGATACTCTCACCGACATTTAGTGAAGGAGATACTCTCACCGACATTTAGTGAAGGAGATACTGTCACTATTAATCATAACTTGATTACATTTGATTTTCGGATTTCCAGTATTATATATATTATTTATCATTTTTACATCAATGAAATGTTTTTCATTCGAAAAAGTCGCAATGGACCATCAACACATCTAAATATTGGTTTTCTGACAGATAATAGGGCGTATTTGAGTGACTGTTTTATCTAGAACTGTGTCCAACCTATCGTATTGATTCTCTCTGCTGGTTATATTATGCACCTTATAGAGTGCCGATGCTATATATAACTACTTCAAAGGTTTGGTTTACCATTCAATTAAAACATTATTCTTAGTTAACGAGATGTTACGATAAGCACGACATTTATATCTCCAGTCACTGACTAATGTCTCGATGTGATACTTTATTTTTGACGATCTTTAAATTTCCACTTAATCATATGAATAATTCATAAAGGAAACTTAATATGTCGATCCCATTTCAAGACACCAATTGGTAAAATTTGCAATTAAAAAGGAGTGTCGAATGAAACATTTCAAAGGTAATCAAACAAACGAACCTGTACGGACGGCGATTTTATTTGTAATTATGTAACACGACACGCGACCTGCAGTTCTCATTTAATGTTTCACGCGAAGAGAAGATAATTCCGTGTCTTGAGTATCAACTATATCCGGGGCTTTTAAGGTTCGGTAGCATGTAGTACCGAATTTCTTAGTGTGATTTTGAATGTTTATATTATATTGAGAGGAAAAATCGATCAGTCTTAAAATGTAAACAAGATAAAATGTTATGCGTTTTTTGCAACATACTATAGGAGAAAAAAAAAAGCTCAAATGATTTGAAGTCATTGAACTTTCCGATATTTCCTCCGACCGTCTTAACGGAAACCATGAATGGACGAGGTGCGGTTTGTTTTACGTGATCCAACATAAGTTGTAAAGACAATTAGACAATGTCTGTCGGATAAAAGGTTTCTTCATCAAAACAAAGGATACTGTAGGCGCATACAGGACGGCTAAAGCTGAAATCCTACAATGTTTACAAAGAGGTAATTTATAACGGGCATGTCTGTTTTACGCAAAACACGTATGGTTTTAATCGGCATACAAAGCCTGTTACCTCAAAGGACCGTCAGCTTGACGATCGTTATTGCACAATGTAGATTACGTGTAACTCTTGTAATAGACATCCATATGATAACTTACAAATTAGATGTTTATAATCAATGGTGGTAATGGTTTTAGGGGATTGTTTCTATAAATATGTTCGCAAGATGAACGCTGGATTATAAAAGATATTTTAAAATGTTAAGCTGACACACCTTAAGCGGGATCAGAAGATAACATCGAGTGGAATGGAACAATACTGATCGGAGATAATTCTGTGACTAGCGTTGTCTTCAGAGTCACACATAGGTGGTTCTATTCTGTTTAATTAACAAACATTTACAGAAATAGACTAGTGATATATAGAGGCCAACAATACCGCCCTATGTAAATCAAGGCTCCAGCATTGTCCGACCCAGGACCCACAGCTCTGAGAGATTCTGTGTGACTTGTGACCCGGAGACAGCGGCTCAGTAACATGGAAGTCCGAATACAATACACCCAACACCACAGTTAACCTCGTCAACAGCGGACCTAACACGTGATAGTTCACCAGGAAATATCAACTGTAAACTAAACAATGCTTTAAGTCTTTAATGTGACGGAATTCACAGAAATGTGGAATATTGTGATACGTGGACCCCGTTCAATTCGTCATGAAGTTTATGGTAATCATATGTGGTATTGACAGCAAGTTGACAAGACGCGTTATGACAAATTGATTCTTCAGTCTATATTCAAGTGTATCGATTTTATGTAAATGCGTATCACAATATATCAAGTATGTTATTTCTTTGGCGAGATATTGACTAGAAATGTTCAAGTGTAACATGACCTTGTCCGTTAAACTATTTAACAGGACCTGTGTTTCCATACCAGAAGGATATTAGTCTCGACCAGGCCCTCTATAAAACACCAGCGGCCATAGAAAACACATTGGCGAAGAGACATGTGTTTTACGTCTTTAGTACACTCCTAATTGATAAACGAAATTGGTTTAATCTAATCAACCAAACATTGAACAGATCGCAATAGCAATGCGTCATATGTGACAAGTGTTTGCATCAGGAATTTACACCAGAAACAGATCGCGTGTGATACCAAAAGAAAACCATCAATTGGAGTATTGTCGAGGCGGTACCGGGGTGTTTATTGTAGAACTAAAATAGAAGTTTCGTGTAAGAGATAAGGAGATCCAGGATTATTCGACATATTTTGTGTGAGGTACAGGGCACTTTACACAGGGACATGTTTATACCCTGGCACCACTAGTTACAGGAACTACAGTTTTACCTGACAGAGATACCTATCATGACGTAACGTACAGTTCTGGAGTATGACATCATATCACGGATATGTGATCCTTTGGACTCTACTATTGCCCATAGGTAAGATTAACATTGCCACATATGTAAACATAGACGTCTATTGTTCTACGTCATCAGTGTATTTGTTATTCGTTATCAATGTATTGGTATATACGTCATCAGAATATTGTTTTACGTCATCAGTATATTTTCATACGTCATTAGTGTATTGTTTTACGTCATAAGTGTATTGTTATACGTCATCAACGTATTGTTATACGTCATAAGTTTATTGTCATACGTCATCAGTGTATTGTTTTACGTCATAAGTGTATTGTTATACGTCATCAACGTATTGTTATACGTCATAAGTTTATTGTCATACGTCATAAGTGTATTGTCATACGTCATTAGTGTATTGTTATACGTCATCAATGTATTATTATACGTCATAAGTTTATTGGTATACGTCATCAGTTTATAAGTATACGTCATCAGCTTATAAGTATACGTCATCAGTTTATTAGTATACGTCATCAATGTATTGGTATATACGTCATCAGAATATTGTTTTACGTCATTAGTGTATTGTTATACGCCATTAGTGTATTGTCATACGTCATTAGTGTATTGTTTAACGGCATCAGAATATTGTTTTACGTCATCAGTATATTGTCATACGTCATTAGCGTATTGTCATACGTCATTAGTGTATTGTTTTACGTCATTAGTGTATTGTTTTACGTCATAAGTGTATAGTCATACGTCATTAGTGTATTGTATTACGTCATTAGTGTATTGTTATACGTCATAAGTTTATTGGTATACGTCATCAGTTTATAAGTATACATCATAAGTTTATTGGTATACGTCATCAATGTATTGGTATATACGTCATCAGAATATTGTTTTACGTCATCAGTGTATTGTTATACCTCATCAGTTTATTGTAAAATATATCATAAATAGAGCTTTACAAATTAATTGGCTGTTTACTAGTATAACATTTAGGTATTAAATATTTCAGGAGAAGTAAGTCCTATAATATCACCGTTAATAACTTTACTAGATATGTTAGGATAAATGTGATGTAGTTGGCCATTCTCTGGCACCAGCTTCAGTATTCTACAGTACTCTCCTTCCTATCGATCGTGATTGTCCACAACTGTTGATTCGTAAAGATTACTCGTAAAACAAGGATAAGGTGGGTGTTTGGGTTTATAAATCAGGGAAACACATTTACGGTCACATTAACTCCATTACGTCCCATTGTGTACACTACAAACGCCGTAAAATACTGCACATCATTGTTTCCCTGCTTCTCTGAAATAAATCTGTTTTACGGGGCGAGCATTCAACGATTTATCTTCTTCCGTGTTTATCAGGATGCTATGATATCATACATTGTACATTGACAGGCTATTTATGTTTTCTGTATATATATCAGAGTGTCAGAGATTTGACAGGACTATTTATGTTTTCTGTATATATCAGAGTGTCAGAGATTTGACGGACTATTTATATTTTCTGTATATATCAGAGTGTTATAATATCATACATTGTTATCAGAGGTTTGACGGACTATTTATGCATTGCTGTATATATTAAGTATTTCAATGTCACAGATTACAGTTATATCACAGAAAGGCTTCAGTGTTTTAATGTTACAGAATATTGTGTTCAAACGTCGATTTACCCCTGACTTGGAAATCTTTGTCGGTACAAGCGTCGATTTAACCCTGACTTGGAGATCTTTGTCGGTACAAACGTCGATTTAACCCTGACTTGGAGATCTTTGTCGGTACAAGCGTCGATTTAACCCTGACTTGGAATCTTTGTCGGTACAAACGTCGATTTAACCCTGACTTGGAGATCTTTGTCGGTACAAACGTCGATTTAACCCTGACTTGGATATCTTTGTCGGTACAAGCGTCGATTTAACCCTGACTTGGAGATCTTTGTCGGTAAAAGGTACGTCCTTGTTCCTCTAAACAATCGGATTTTGTACACTGTCAGAGTAATGTTTTGTGGACGTTATGACTGTGTTCCTGTCACGTGATAGAGAGAAATCTTTTGAAACATTTTTATATTGGTCTCCAATCAACAAGGACGGGTCGCCCAAAGACTCCCCAACACTTTCTAGGAACCATTGTCATGTTCCCACAAAATGTATAAATTCGTCATATACTAATATATACTGATATATACATACATGTATACTGATATATACTGATATATATATATACTGATATATACTGTCATATACTGATATTTATCACATACCTGTTGTATCTTATTATAGTAATACAAGCAATTTCCAGACCATGAAATACAACGGTCTGTATTGCACATGTAACCATGCACCGACCGAATTTTAAATGCTATAATTGATTTATTATTTTTCTTGATTTTGTGAAAAAAACCAACTGTATATCTGGCGATATAGACTTAAACGTTAGTTCAAGGTAATTGTCATTTGGTTTCTAGATATCAATTCCAAAAAGATAAATGAAAAGACCAATATGAATTTGACAGCAATATTCAATATGAAATTAATTACCGCTTCTATAGACCAACAATGTTTATTTCTTAAAAGTTTCCCTTTCCTGTCATACATCTCAAGATAAAAAGTTGACAGTGCGTCATCCAATTATACAGGAGAATATACCTCGAAGTTTTCCTGCATGCTCCTGGCTGTAAGGTATTGGCGAAAAAGCTTCACAGCTGTATCGGTAGCTCGCTTCGTGTTAATAGCGTCGGCATTTTCAAGAATATTGTTAATATTGTCTTCAGACAGATTGGGGAAAAGGTTGTCGTCTGCCATCTTTGATTATTTACACTCTATTCATGTCGCTCAAACGCTTGTATCAATAACGTACGTACAAAATGCTAAGCGCTCGTGTGATCTAAATGCTTTCTAAAAATGACCGTGCAATATCGTTTTTAGCTCACCTGGACCGAAGGTCCGGTGAGCTTATGCCATGGTGCAGCGTCCGTCGTCCGTCGTCCGTCCGTCAACATTTGCTTCAAATCGCTACTAGTCAAAAAGTTCTTATTGGATTTTGACCAAATTTGGTCAGAAACATCCTTGGCAGAAGGGGATCAGATTTTGCATAAATGGTGGCTCTGACCCCCAAGGGGCCTGAGGGGCGGGGCCCAATAGGGGAAATTGAGGCAATTCCTTTAAATCGCTACTAGTCATAAAGTTATGAATGGATTTGAACCCAATTTGGTCAGAAACATCCTTTGGGGAAGGGAAACAGATTTTGCATAAATGGTTACTCTGACCCCCAAGGGGCCAAAGGGGCGGGGCCTAATGGGGAAATAGAGGTAATTCCTTTAAATCGCTACTAGTCATAAAGTTATCAATGGATTTGAACCCAACTTGGTCAGAAACATCCTTTGGGGAAGGGGAACAGATTTGCATAAATGGTGACTCTGACCCCCAAGGGGCCAAAGGGGCGTGGCCTAATGGGGAAATAGAGGTGATTCCTTCAAATCGCTACTAGTCATAAAGTTATGAATGGATTTGAACCCAATTTGATCAGAAACATCCTTTGGGGAAGGGGAACAGATTTTGCATAAATGGTTACTCTGACCCCCAATGGGCCAAAGGGGCGGGGCCCATTAGGGGAAATAGAGGTAATTCCTTCAAATCGCTACTAGTCATAAAGTTATGAATGGATTTGAACCCAATTTGGTCAGAAACATCCTTTAGGAAAGGGGAACAGATTTTGCATAAATGGTGACTCTGACCCCCAAGGGGCCTGAGGGGCGGGGCCCAATAAGGGAAATTGAGGCAATTCCTTTAAATCGCTACTAGTCATAAAGTTATGAATGGATTTGAACCCAATTTGGTCAGAAACATCCTTTGGGGATGGGGAATAGATTTTGCATAAATGGTGACTCTGACCCCCAAGGGGCCAAAGGGGCGGGGCCTAATGGGGAAATAGAGGTAATTCCTTCAAATTGCTACTTGTCATAAAGTAATGAATGGATTTGAACCCAATTTAGTCAGAAGCATTCTTTGGGGAAGGGGAACAGATTTTGCATAAATGGTGACTTTGACCCCCAAGGGGCCAAAGGGGCGGGGCCCCATATGGGAAATAGAGGTAATTCCTTTAAATCGCTACTAGTCATAAAGTTATGAATGGATTTGAACCCAATTTAGTAAGAAACATCCTTTGGGGAAGGGGAACAGATTTTGCATAAATGGTGGCTCTGACCCCCAAGGGGCCTGAGGGGCGGGGCCCAATAGGGGAAATTGAGGCAATTCCTTTAAATCGCTACTAGTCATAAAGTTATGAATGGATTTGAACCCAATTTGGTCAGAAACATCCTTTGGGGAAGGGAAACAGATTTTGCATAAATGGTTACTCTGACCCCCAAGGGGCCAAAGGGGCGGGGCCTAATGGGGAAATAGAGGTAATTCCTTTAAATCGCTACTAGTCATAAAGTTATCAATGGATTTGAACCCAACTTGGTCAGAAACATCCTTTGGGGAAGGGGAACAGATTTGCATAAATGGTGACTCTGACCCCCAAGGGGCCAAAGGGGCGTGGCCTAATGGGGAAATAGAGGTGATTCCTTCAAATCGCTACTAGTCATAAAGTTATGAATGGATTTGAACCCAATTTGATCAGAAACATCCTTTGGGGAAGGGGAACAGATTTTGCATAAATGGTTACTCTGACCCCCAATGGGCCAAAGGGGCGGGGCCCATTAGGGGAAATAGAGGTAATTCCTTCAAATCGCTACTAGTCATAAAGTTATGAATGGATTTGAACCCAATTTGGTCAGAAACATCCTTTAGGAAAGGGGAACAGATTTTGCATAAATGGTGACTCTGACCCCCAAGGGGCCTGAGGGGCGGGGCCCAATAAGGGAAATTGAGGCAATTCCTTTAAATCGCTACTAGTCATAAAGTTATGAATGGATTTGAACCCAATTTGGTCAGAAACATCCTTTGGGGATGGGGAATAGATTTTGCATAAATGGTGACTCTGACCCCCAAGGGGCCAAAGGGGCGGGGCCTAATGGGGAAATAGAGGTAATTCCTTCAAATTGCTACTTGTCATAAAGTAATGAATGGATTTGAACCCAATTTAGTCAGAAGCATTCTTTGGGGAAGGGGAACAGATTTTGCATAAATGGTGACTTTGACCCCCAAGGGGCCAAAGGGGCGGGGCCCCATATGGGAAATAGAGGTAATTCCTTTAAATCGCTACTAGTCATAAAGTTATGAATGGATTTGAACCCAATTTAGTAAGAAACATCCTTTGGGGAAGGGGAACAGATTTTGCATAAATGGTGACTCTGACCCCTAAGGGGCCAAAGGGGCGGGGCCTAATGGGGAAATAGAGGTAATTCCTTCAAATCGCTACTAGTCATAAAGGTATGAATGGATTTGAACCCAATTTGGTCAGAAACATTCTTATGTGAAGGGGAACAGATTTTGCATAAATGGTTACTCTGACCCCCAAGGGGCCAAAGGGGCAGGGCCCCATATGGGAAATAGAGGTAATTCCTTTAAATCGCTACTAGTCATAAAGTTATAAATGGTTTTTAACGCAATTTAGTAAGAAACATCCTTTGGGAAAGGGGAACAGATTTTGCATAAATGGTGGCTCTGACCCCCAAGGGGCCTGAGGGGCGGGGCCCAATAGGGGAAATTGAGGCAATTCCTTTAAATCGCTACTAGTCATAAAGTTATCAATGGATTTGAACCCAACTTGGTCAGAAACATCCTTTGGGGAAGGGGAACAGATTTTGCATAAATGGTGACTCTGACCCCCAAGGGGCCAAAGGGGCGTGGCCTAATGGGGAAATAGAGGTGATTCCTTCAAATCGCTACTAGTCATAAAGTTATGAATGGATTTGAACCCAATTTGATCAGAAACATCCTTTGGGGAAGGGGAACAGATTTTGCATAAATGGTTACTCTGACCCCCAATGGGCCAAAGGGGCGGGGCCCATTAGGGGAAATAGAGGTAATTCCTTCAAATCGCTACTAGTCATAAAGTTATGAATGGATTTGAACCCAATTTGGTCAGAAACATCCTTTAGGAAAGGGGAACAGATTTTGCATAAATGGTGACTCTGACCCCCAAGGGGCCTGAGGGGCGGGGCCCAATAAGGGAAATTGAGGCAATTCCTTTAAATCGCTACTAGTCATAAAGTTATGAATGGATTTGAACCCAATTTGGTCAGAAACATCCTTTGGGGATGGGGAATAGATTTTGCATAAATGGTGACTCTGACCCCCAAGGGGCCAAAGGGGCGGGGCCTAATGGGGAAATAGAGGTAATTCCTTCAAATTGCTACTTGTCATAAAATAATGAATGGATTTGAACCCAATTTAGTCAGAAGCATTCTTTGGGGAAGGGGAACAGATTTTGCATAAATGGTGACTTTGACCCCCAAGGGGCCAAAGGGGCGGGGCCCCATATGGGAAATAGAGGTAATTCCTTTAAATCGCTACTAGTCATAAAGTTATAAATGGATTTGAACCCAATTTAGTAAGAAACATCCTTTGGGGAAGGGGAACAGATTTTGCATAAATGGTGACTCTGACCCCTAAGGGGCCAAAGGGGCGGGGCCTAATGGGGAAATAGAGGTAATTCCTTCAAATCGCTACTAGTCATAAAGGTATGAATGGATTTGAACCCAATTTGGTCAGAAACATTCTTATGTGAAGGGGAACAGATTTTGCATAAATGGTTACTCTGACCCCCAAGGGGCCAAAGGGGCAGGGCCCCATATGGGAAATAGAGGTAATTCCTTTAAATCGCTACTAGTCATAAAGTTATAAATGGTTTTTAACGCAATTTAGTAAGAAACATCCTTTGGGAAAGGGGAACAGATTTTGCATAAATGGTGGCTCTGACCCCCAAGGGGCCTGAGGGGCGGGGCCCAATAGGGGAAATTGAGGCAATTCCTTTAAATCGATACTAGTCATAAAGTTATGAATGGATTTGAACCCAATTTGGTCAGAAACATCCTTTGGGGAAGGGAAACAGATTTTGCATAAATGGTTACTCTGACCCCCAAGGGGCCAAAGGGGCGGGGCCTAATGGGGAAATAGAGGTAATTCCTTAAAATCGCTACTAGTCATAAAGTTATGAATGGATTTGAACCCAATTTGGTCAGAAACATCCTTTAGGAAAGGGGAACAGATTTTGCATAAATGGTGACTCTGACCCCCAAGGGGCCTGAGGGGCGGGGCCCAATAAGGGAAATTGAGGCAATTCCTTTAAATCGCTACTAGTCATAAAGTTATGAATGGATTTGAACCCAATTTGGTCAGAAACATCCTTTGGGGATGGGGAATAGATTTTGCATAAATGGTGACTCTGACCCCCAAGGGGCCAAAGGGGCGGGGCCTAATGGGGAAATAGAGGTAATTCCTTCAATTGCTACTTGTCATAAAGTAATGAATGGATTTGAACCCAATTTAGTCAGAAGCATTCTTTGGGGAAGGGGAACAGATTTTGCATAAATGGTGACTTTGACCCCCAAGGGGCCAAAGGGGCGGGGCCCCATATGGGAAATAGAGGTAATTCCTTTAAATCGCTACTAGTCATAAAGTTATAAATGGATTTGAACCCAATTTAGTAAGAAACATCCTTTGGGGAAGGGGAACAGATTTTGCATAAATGGTGACTCTGACCCCTAAGGGGCCAAAGGGGCGGGGCCTAATGGGGAAATAGAGGTAATTCCTTCAAATCGCTACTAGTCATAAAGGTATGAATGGATTTGAACCCAATTTGGTCAGAAACATTCTTATGTGAAGGGGAACAGATTTTGCATAAATGGTGACTCTGACCCCTAAGGGGCCAAAGGGGCGGGGCCTAATGGGGAAATAGAGGTAATTCCTTCAAATCGCTACTAGTCATAAAGGTATGAATGGATTTGAACCCAATTTGGTCAGAAACATTCTTATGTGAAGGGGAACAGATTTTGCATAAATGGTTACTCTGACCCCCAAGGGGCCAAAGGGGCAGGGCCCCATATGGGAAATAGAGGTAATTCCTTTAAATCGCTACTAGTCATAAAGTTATAAATGGTTTTTAACGCAATTTAGTAAGAAACATCCTTTGGGAAAGGGGAACAGATTTTGCATAAATGGTGACTCTGACCCCCAAGGGGCCAAAGGGGCGGGGCCCCATATGGAAAATAGAGGTAATTCCTTTAAATCGCTACTTGTCATAAATTTATGAATGGATTTGAACCCAATTTGGTCAGAAGCATTCTTTGGGGAAGGGGAACAGATTTTGCATAAATGGTGACTCTGACCCCCAAGGGGCCAAAGGGGCGGGGCCTAATGGGGAAATAGAGGTAATTCCTTAAAATCGCTACTAGTCATAAAGTTATGAATGGATTTGAACCCAATTTGGTAAGAAACATTCTTGGGGGAAGGGGAACAGATTTTGCATAAATGGTGACTCTGACCCCCAAGGGGCCAAAGGAGCGGGGCCCCATATGGGAAATAGAGGTAATTCCTTTAAATCGCTACTTGTCATAAATTTATGAATGGATTTGAACCCAATTTGGTCAGAAGCATTCTTTGGGGAAGGGGAACAGATTTTGCATAAATGGTGACTCTGACCCCCAAGGGGCCAAAGGGGCGGGGCCTAATGGGGAAATAGAGGTAATTCCTTAAAATCGCTACTAGTCATAAAGTTATGAATGGATTTGAACCCAATTTGGTAAGAAACATTCTTGGGGGAAGGGGAAAAGATTTTGCATAAATGGTGACTGACCCCCGAGGGGCAAAAGGGGCGGGGCCCCATATAGGAAATAGAGGTAATTCCTTTAAATCACTACTAGTCATAAAGTTATAAATGCATGTTGTAAACTCAGAGAGTCTGGACTTCATTATTTCTTTAAAGCAGTTGGGATCCCCATGCTATAACCATAAATAGCATTGTTTGAGGTTAACAAACAAAAGGAATTGAACATGAACATTATTTTGACATTTGGTCAAATCCAACCAGGTGAGCGATACAGGCCCCATGGGCCTCTTGTTTTATAAACTTTTTCCGGAGACAGCGGTCAATTTAGTTTTTTATAGGTGGTCGCGTGACCTCTTTTCAGCCAATCAGAAGTGGCAAAAAATCAAGAAAAATAATAAATCAGTACATATGCAAGATTGCACACTTGTGTTTTTCTAACGAAACAGAAAGCATGAGTTTATTGTGCGGACGAATATATTCACATTAAGTAAGTCATAGATACACATTAGCGATGAGACGGAGAGAACTCCGATATGATGAAGTTTCATCGGCAGGTACTATTATATGTTAAGGAGTATTCGTTGGGCACTGGTCATTTGTCTGATGAAGGTGACAGTGAAGTCACCGAAACGTCACGCTCAAATCCTACACTGGTTGTGATATACCAAAGTCTATTACTGGTCATTTGTCTGATGAAGGTGACAATGTAGTCACCGAAACGTCACGCTCAAATCCTACACTGGTTGTGATATACCAAAGTCTATAACTGGTCATTTGTCTGATGAAGGTGACAATGTAGGCACCGAAACGTCACGCTCAAATCATAGACTGGTTGTGATATACCAAAGTCTCTTACTGGTCATTTGTCTGATGAAAGTGACAGTCACGAAACAACACAATCAAATCCTACACTGGTTGTGATATACCAAAGTCTATAACTGGTCATTTGTCTGATGAAGGTGACAGTGTAATTCACCGAAACGTCACGCTCAAATCCTACACTGGTTGTGATATACCAAAGTCTATTACTGGTCATTTGTCTGATGAAGGTGACAATGTACATGTAGTCACCGAAACTTCGCGCTCAAGTCAATTCAATTCAACTTTATTCCGTAAGTTTTACAACTTATTGGATAACATCATACAATGGTTGTGATATACCAAAGTCTTACTGGTCATTTGTCTGATGAAGTTGACAATGTAGTCACCGATATGTCACCTAGACTAGTTGTGAATCTAAACCTATTTACATTCATACTTACCAACCTGAAGAGCAGGTTTTATAATAATGTTATAATGCGAATTAGATTATCACTTACTGATTGATAAGTTGTGAGCCTCGTATTGAAGGATTTTAATTTTGCCGGACATATTGTATTATTTTTAAACATCATCCCTTTCAGTAATTATAAACTTTTGCCAATGGTGTTTAAGGGCCTCAATGTCACTTTTATAGAACTGCTTTTCTTGGCTGTTCAGAAAGTCATCCACTCATGTTAGGGTTAGGGTTAGGGTGCCTGAAATAGCTGTTTTAAGTTTTGGAAATAGATGAAAATCTGATGGAGCGAGATCAGGTGAATAAGGCGGATGCTCAATCAATTTAAAGCCACCATCGTGAATGGCAGCAACGGCAATGGCAGACTCTTTCACACTAACCTTAACCCTAACCGATTTTGTCCATATTGCAAAAGCGCTTGTCCTGTTACCTCGTCGATATAAACTAACCAAATGAGACCAGTCCTTGGGTACACGGCCCTATATAGTCAGAGAATAGTAGGACTTAAAAAGAACATCCTTGAGTACCTTCTTCATTACGAGGCTCACAACGTATCTATTAGCCCTCGTGGCTCATTTAATAACTGAACCAATTTCTCAAATGACAAGTTTGCCATCTATATCTGGTTATGTTTATAAAGACAATGATTGTCGATAAATGTGGAACTAATCCACCTATAGTCACGTAATTCTCACTAAATCATCTTTGTTATGAGATTTAATTTGATATCATTATTTCCTTGTGGAAAAGAACAGCTGGTTTATACATTGATAAATGAAAACAATATAAAATATTAATGTTTTTACCAATAGATATACATATGTAATACCAACACACACCGCCAGTTACCTATTAGTAAATACATATTTCTCCATTGTTATAGGAAGCCTAATGATCATGGATCAATTATGTTTTACAAGCATCCTGCTTTTAGCTCTCCGGAAACCCGATACACTTGTTCACATGGTGTGATGACAACACAAATCCGATGATGGTTTGTCTTGTAAACACAGACTTCTTAGCTCATTGTGATTTATACCATCAAACTCATATCAGCTTAATAAAATAATACCTGGCTTTTTTCACGTAATTTCATGGTAATTGTTCGGGTGGATGTAGTAACAGTAATATTTCAATCTAAAAGAATACTTTCAGTTCCCAATAGTTTGAAGTTTATCAAACAACAAATGGTTTGTGATAAAATATGTAGTATATCGTACAGACTGGTCGATCTCTCTATGGCGGGATAGCCGTCATTATCTAAAAAAACTCGGTCAAAAGTGTGATGTATCATACTGTTGGAATACTGTATATGACATCGTAAATGAGGTCGGTGCTCCAGGCATGCATAACAATTAAACCGTCGGTCTGAGAATGGTTATCTGCATTTAAGGGGTAAGCTATTTTACACCATTTGGCCATGTTTATAACACAGGCTCAAACAAACCCTTTCAAGTTGATAAAGAGAAAAAAACATTTTTCAAAAATTAGATAAGGAAATCGATGTGTAGAAGAAATTTTGATGTCTGAAGTATGACGTAGCGAAGTGTGTGAAATAGAAATTACTGTCTACATTCATATACTTACATAAAACTGATAATCAGGTCAATCAGATCGACTTGATGTGTATGTAATCATTACACGCCTATTAAAATGCCAACTCCATCACCCAAAACAGTCAGGAGAGTGTCGTATACATAGCATCGAACATGGGGGATCTCGTGTGCCCTCGACTACATCTACTCCAAAAGAGTCGCACAAATATCATGGAATGTGGGGTTGTTTACTTCTACTGATGTACTACAAAATCATCAAATGTTGGCGAATATTAGCGGCGGTAGTTCATCTTTAAATGCAGCTTCTCAATAAATTTTTAAGAAAAACCTTATTTTCACTGTAGACTGATGATTACCAATATCATTATTTGTCATCTACGTATACATATAACTACTTTGGAAAATACAAAATACTGTATCTTCTGGTGAATCAGATTACAGTTAAACTAGGACTGTTAATGTCAATATAAGTTAGTGTCTGATAATGATATATAGCTCTGTTGCGTAAGTTTTGTCCAACATCTGAATTCACCCCATAAAATTGTCCAATACCATATACCATTTAACATATATAAAGTACATACGGTATACGTATACTCTTTCCAGTGTGATTTACTCAGAATTTTTTATTTTTTTTTTTGTGGTATTTTGTTGTGCGTTTGTTTTTTATCATTTTTTTTTTTTTGCGGGGGGGGGGGGGGGGGGTAACCTTCTCGTAACAGCTGAGATCAAATAAGGATAAAGCAAGGAGATTTTGATATTTCCTTATGACAAAAATCTGGAGTATGTAGAATCACTCGCGGGTATTGGACAAGGTCATGTTGCTAATTTGATGATACGTATGTTACGCTTATTTTAGATAGAGGTTTTTTTGGTTTTTGTTTTTATTTGGTATCCTGGGAAAACTTTCGACACATCTCTAAATCAGCACCAGTGTATTGTCTCTCCCAATAACTTACCTAATATCTCAATACGATGCCCTTTTTATACAACATGCCTTTCTCATGAAATAGTCATGATCGATGTCAGATGTTCAATATGAAAACGAATTAAATATTGTTACATTGTCTTACGGGAATCCAGTGTTCCGTGTCCTGAATAATTAAACTGAGATAAAACCGAAAATTCCAAAGTCTTGATACAGAACAAGAGGTCCCAAGATAGATCAACGATAATATGAGCCTTAAATGTATTTTTAAATAAATTATCTCTGTTTTGCATGCAGGGATGGGGCATTTTATAACGTGCATGGTAGACTTTTAATCATTTTACTCTCACAGTAAACGGATAACGATCAGGAGGAATGGCGTATGTATTAATGTCGGGTTTGTTTATATTCTTACGGATGAATTAAGTGAACATTTGTAGAGAATTATTAAATTTGTTTATATTCTTACAGATGTTTTAAGTGAACAAACGATCAAAGGATTCTGCTGTAGAGAATTTTTAAGTTTGTTTATATTTTTACAGATGAATTCAACGAACATTTGATCTAAGTGTCCTTTTGTAGAGAATTCTTAAAATTGTTTATTTAAGGATTAACATCAATTATTTTTTCTGTTATACAGTCATAACAGAAAAAAACTGGAGTGTACTCTAAATAAACCGCTGAAGCGGTTTATGAAGAGAGTACACTCCAGTTTTTTTTATGTTGTGACTGTATAACAGAAAAAATAATTTATGTTAATTCTTATAATTTAATTTCGTCTTATACACACCAAGATATTTCACTTTCTTTGGCGAACTCTTTTCTGTGATAAATTATTACGCAACGTCATCAGCCAATCAAAAATGACGTTACATTGCGCAACGTCAAAAATTTTGTTATGGAGGTATAACAAAATTATTTCAGCCAATGAAAATGTGTGTTTCATACAAAATTAAATTATATTCTTATATATGTTTTAAGTGAACAATTGCTCCAATTATCCTACTGTAACGAATTCTTAAGATTTGCTTGTATTCTTACAGATGAATTTATCCAAACGAGTTTCATTCGATTTGAGTTTTTATGAAAAAGAGGCGGGTTTAATAAAATTTCACTCAAATGAAAACATAAAGATTTAAATGGACATAACAGAAAACTCATATTTTGAGAGGTTTTAAAGTCAAGATGAGAAACACTATATCAAACGGAGAAAGTCATTTTGTTGCGCCATTCACAATTCATGACGTCACGTCATTGCCCATATTAGACGTCACAATCGATTTCTGACTGGAGCAGCGAATCAAAATGCTCCAGGGAATAATATTACATTAGTAACATATGCAAAACTATTACACGGGCGAATTAGTCGGATAACAAACCAATTATGTGATCAGTAAATATAATGATAAAATAAAATATCCTCTAAATCATCCATTAGTAATTACATTTCAAGTAAGAAATTTTTATTTACAACGATTCATATCGTACAAACAAATAAACACTCTCCAATGAAATCATGATGCCAACCATAGCATCATACTTAACCTGCATTTCTCGAAACCGTTATGTCGGTAGGCGTGATTTGTCAAGACATAGTTATAATAGAAGCAAACTATTGGATATCTATTCATCCAGGGACGGTTAGCACCGCAGGCTGGGAAAGCAGGGATATAGGTTCCCGGAGGAAAATAAGCATGGCCGAAGGAAAACAGAACTTGCTAAAGATCCCAACGTTGTTAAGAAAGTTTTTGTGAAGTTTAAGGTTTTCCAATATAAACGAGGAGTATTCATATTCTGGTCATTAAGTGGAAAATTCTATCAGATGTGAGAAGTAAAGTATACTTATTTTTAGTTGTAGATTTTGCAGTTGTAGAGATGTGTAGTTGTAGAGATGTGTAGTTGTAGAGATGTGTAGTTGTAGTTGTAGAGATGTAGTTGTAGAGATGTAGTTGTAGAGATGTGTAGTTGTAGAGATGTAGTTGTAGAGATGTGTAGTTGTAGTTGTAGAGATGTGTAGTTGTAGATAGTTGTAGAGATGTGTAGTTGTAGTTGTAGAGATGTGTAGTTGTAGTTGTAGAGATGTGTGTTGTAGAGATGTGTAGTTGTAGAGATGTGTAGTTGTAGATAGTTGTAGAGATGTGTAGTTGTAGAGATGTGTAGTTGTAGAGATGTGTAGTTGTCCGCTGTGTCGTTGTCGCTCGTTGTCGCGCTGTGTATTTGTCGCGCTGTGTCGTTGTCGCGCTGTCGTTGTCGCGCTGTGTCGTTGTCGCGCTGTGTCGTTGTCGCGCTGTGTCGTTGTCGCGCTGTGTCGTTGTCGTTGTCGCGCTGTGTCGTTGTCGCGCTGTGTCGTTGTCGCGCTGTGTCGTTGTCGCGCTGTGTCGTTGTCGCTCGTTGTCGCAGCTGTGTCGTTGTCGCGCTGTGTCGTTGTCGCGCTGTGTCGTTGTCGCGCTGTGTCGTTGTCGCTCGTTGTCGCGCTCTGTCGTTGTCGCGCTGTGTCGTTGTCGCGCTGTGTCGTTGTCGCGCTGTGTCGTTGTCGCGCTGTGTCGTTGTCGTTGTCGCGCTGTGTCGTTGTCGTTGTCGCGCTGTGTCGTTGTCGTTGTCGCGCTGTGTCGTTGTCGTTGTCGCGCTGTGTGTTGTCGCGCTGTGTCGTTGTCGCGCTGTGTCGTTGTCGCGCTGTGTCGTTGTCGCGCTGTGTCGTTGTCGCGCTGTCTCGTTGTCGCTCGTTTGTCGCGCTGTGTCGTTGTCGCGCTGTGTCGTTGTCGCGCTGTCGTTGTCGCGCTGTGTCGTTGTCGCGCTGTGTCGTTGTCGCGCTGTGTCGTTGTCGTTGTCGCGCTGTGTCGTTTGTCGTTTGTCGCGCTGTGTCGTTGTCGTTGTCGCCTGTGTCGTTGTCGTTGTCGCGCTGTGTCGTTGTCGCGCTGTGTCGTTGTCGCGCTGTGTCGTTGTCGCGCTGTGTCGTTGTCGTTGTCGCGCTGTGTCGTTGTCGCGCTGTCGTTGTCGCGCTGTGTCGTTGTGCGTTGTGTCGTTGTCGCGCTGTGTCGTTGTCCGCTGTGTCTTTGTCGTTGTCGCGCTGTTCGTTTTCGTTGTCGCGCTGTGTCGTTGTCGCGCTGTGTCGTTTGTCCCTGTGTCGTTGTCGCGCTGTGTCGTTGTCGCCTGTCGTTGTCGCGCTGTGTCGTTTTCGCGTGTCGTTGTCGCTCGTTGTCGCGCTGTGTCTTGTCGCGCTGTTCGTTGTCGCGCTGTGTCGTTGTCGCGCTGTGTCGTTGTCGCTCGTTGTCGCCTGTCGTTGTCGTTGTCGCGCTGTGTCGTTGTCGCGCTGTGTCGTTTGTCGCGCTGTCGTTGTCGCTCTGTGTCGTTGTCGCGCTGTGTCGTTGTCGTGTTTGTCGCGCTGTGTCGTTTGTTTTCGTCGCGTGTGTTGTCCGCTGTGTGTTGTCGCGCTGTGTTGTCGTTGTCGCGCTTGTTTTGTGTTGTTTCGTTGTCGCTGTGTTGTAGTTGTGTGTCGTTGCGCTGTGTGTTGTCGTTGTCGTTGGAGTTTGTATTTGTTTCGTTGTTTGTCGTTGCTGTGTTGTCTGTAGTTGTCGGCTGTGTTGTTGTCGGTATGTGTAGTTGTAAAGATGTGTAGTTGTTGACTAATATCGAAGTCGTTGAGTGTTAGTTCCTCTTGTTTATTGGTGTAGGTATATATTTCACCCCTATGAATGCGGGTAGGAGTGACGATGATATCAGCAAAATGGTATTATTTTATACTTATCATAATGTGCATTGGCCGGACCTATATAGGTATATCTAATTACTGGCACATTAGCTAACATATGTACATGTACAGAATGTAGATACGAGGATTTAGTGTTTCTATGTATAAGTATATAAACTGCTAGTAAACATATTACAGTACAGAAGGCGTTGATCTTGTGTTGATCTTGTGTTGACTTTGTGTTGATCTTGTGTTGACTTTGTGTTGATCTTGTGTTGACTTTGTGTTGATCTTGTGTTGATTTTGTGTTGATCTTGTGTTGACTTTGTGTTGATTTTGTGTTTACTTTATGTTGATCTTGTGTTGATTTTGTGTTTACTTTATGTTGATCTTGTGTTTACTTTGTGTTTACTTTGTGTTGATCTTGTGTTGACTTTGTGTTGATCTTGTGTTGACTTTGTGTTGATCTTGTGTTGGCTTTGTGTTGATCTTGTGTTGACTTTGTGTTGACTTTGTGTTGACTTTGTGTTGACTTTGTGATGATTTTGTGTGGACTTTGTGTTGATCTTGTGTTGACTTTGTGTTGACTTTGTGTTGATCTTGTGTTGACTTTGTGTTGACTTTGTGTTGATCTTGTGTTGACTTTGTGTTGATCTTGTGTTGACTTTGTGTTGACTTTGTGTTGACTTTGTGTTGACTTTGTGTTGATCTTGTGTTGATCTTGTGTTGACTTTGTGTTGATTTTGTGTTGACTTTATGTTGATCTTGTGCTGACTTTGTGGCCGACGATTAGGGTAAATTGAGTAAGACCGTCCATCATACATTTAAAACTCTGTCGTCCTCAGCTTGATAATTGGAAAGTTGATATAGACATCCTCTGTCCATAAGAATAGAATCACGCGAGCATATATTCCGTCTTCAAACAAGGCTAACATTATTTGATTGATACACGCCTCAGGTGCACGTGCTTCCTGCATGTCGTCTTTAATTTCTCTAACATCATCTGAAGGACACATTCAACACGTGTTGCCTGTCGTCTTTAATTTCTCTAACATCATTGGATTGACACATTCAACACGTGTTGCCTGTCGTTTTTAATTTCTCTAACATCATTTGATTGACACATTCAACACGTGTTGACTGTCGTTTTTAATTTCTCTAACATCATTTGATTGACACATTCAACACGTGTTGCCTGTCGTCTTTAATTTCTCTAACATCATTTGATTGACACATTCAACACGTGTTGCCTGTCGTCTTTAATTTCTCTAACATCATTTGAATGACACATTCAACACGTGTTGCCTGTCGTCTTTAATTTCTCTAACATCATTTGATTGACACATTCAACAAGTATTGCCTGTCGTCTTTAATTTCTCTAACATTATTGGATTGACACATTCAACACGTGTTGCCTGTCGTCTTTAATTTCTCTAACATCATTGGATTGACACATTCAACACGTGTTGCCTGTCGTTTTTTCTCCGGCATTATTTTTGTTTTGTTTTTTTCGTTGTCGTCATCGTCGTCGTCTTCATCATTGCTATTATCATATTGATTTTATTTGGCTCTATATCTGTCTTGTTGGTGTGCTCTTTTATCATTTACTTTGAAAAATCACACAAAGATAATAAGTATGACAGATAGAGTCTGTACCATTCATCAAATTGCATGTTCTAACACAAGTTATATATAACCCGGTCACACTGACGGAAACCGTGCAGTCATGTCTATAACGATCCTTTATGGTGACCGTACAGTAACGACCGACACGTACTAATGGTGTTACCTCCCAAAGATAATATAAAGTTGTTATTTTATCTGATATTGCCGTACTATTAGAGTACAGCTATTAGTATTAACATTATCAGACTCTGTAGTTAATAAACACACTCCACTTAATGATATCCATAGTAAGTAGTAACGATATATACTTTAGGAAAAATCTTTGTAAGTTTGCTTTACAATCTCTCCTATATGTTTGAATACATCTACATATGAATTTTTTAATATATATCTACTGACCGTATAGGGGGACCGTGTTAACTCATGTGAGGACCCCGATAGCCCAGTAGGTTAGAGTACCGGCCATGTAACCTCAGGTGAGGGACCGCGATAGACCAGTAGGTTAGAGTACCGGCCATGTAACCTCAGGTGAGGGACGACGATAGACCAGTCAGTTAGAGTACCGGCCATGTAACCTCAGGTGAGGGACCACGATAGACCAGTAGGTTAGAGTACCGGCCATGTAACCTCAGGTGAGGGGCCATGATAGCTCAGTAGGTTAGAGTACCGGCCATGTAACCTCAGGTGAGGGACCGCGATAGACCAGTAGGTTAGAGTACCGGCCATGTAACCTCAGGTGAGGGACCGCGATAGACCAGTAGGTTAGAGTGTCGGCCATGTAACCTCAGGTGAGGAGGCCGTGATAGACCAGTAGGTTAGAGTACCGGCCATGTAACCTCAGGTGAGGGGCCATGATAGCGCAGTAGGTTAGAGTACCGGCCATGTCACCTCAGGTGAGGGACCACGATAGACCAGTCAGTTAGAGTACCGGCCATGTAACCTCAGGTGAGGGACCACGATAGACCAGTAGGTTAGAGTGTCGGCCATGTAACCTCAGGTGAGGGACCACGATAGACCAGTAGGTTAGAGTACCGGCCATGTAACCTCAGGTGAGGGACCACGATAGACCAGTAGGTTAGAGTACCGGCCATGTAACCTCAGGTGAGGGACCCCGATAGACCAGTAGGTTAGAGTGTCGGCCATGTCACCTCAGGTGAGGGACCACGATAGACCAGTAGGTTAGAGTACCGGCCATGTAACCTCAGGTGAGGGGCCATGATAGCTCAGTAGGTTAGAGTACCGGCCATGTAACCTCAGGTGAGGGACCGCGATAGACCAGTAGGTTAGAGTACCGGCCATGTAACCTCAGGTGAGGGACCGCGATAGACCAGTAGGTTAGAGTGTCGGCCATGTAACCTCAGGTGAGGAGGCCGTGATAGACCAGTAGGTTAGAGTACCGGCCATGTAACCTCAGGTGAGGGACCGTGATAGACCAGTCAGTTAGAGTACCGGCCATGTAACCTCAGGTGAGGGACCACGATAGACCAGTAGGTTAGAGTGTCGGCCATGTAACCTCAGGTGAGGGACCACGATAGACCAGTAGGTTAGAGTACCGGCCATGTAACCTCAGGTGGGGGACCACGATAGACCAGTAGGTTAGAGTACCGGCCATGTAACCTCAGGTGAGGGACCCCGATAGACCAGTAGGTTAGAGTGTCGGCCATGTCACCTCAGGTGAGGACCACAATAGCCCAGTAGGTTAGAGTACCGGCCATGTAACCTCAGATGAGGGACCGCGATAGACCAGTAGGTTAGAGTACCGGCCATGTAACCTCAGGTGAGGGACCGCGATAGACCAGTAGGTCAGAGTACCGGCCATGTAACCTCAGGTGAGGGGCCGCGATAGACCAGTAGGTTAGAGTTCCGGCCATGTAACCTCAGGTGAGGGACCGCGATAGACCAGTAGGTCAGAGTACCGGCCATGTAACCTCAGGTGAGGGGACTGTGATAGCCCAGTAGGTTAGAGTACCGGCCATGTAACCTCAGGTGAGGGACCGCGATAGACCAGTAGGTTAGAGTGTCGGCCATGTAACCTCAGGTGAGGAGGCCGTGATAGACCAGTAGGTTAGAGTACCGGCCATGTAACCTCAGGTGAGGGACCGTGATAGACCAGTCAGTTAGAGTACCGGCCATGTAACCTCAGGTGAGGGACCACGATAGACCAGTAGGTTAGAGTGTCGGCCATGTAACCTCAGGTGAGGGACCACGATAGACCAGTAGGTTAGAGTACCGGCCATGTAACCTCAGGTGAGGGACCACGATAGACCAGTAGGTTAGAGTACCGGCCATGTAACCTCAGGTGAGGGACCCCGATAGACCAGTAGGTTAGAGTGTCGGCCATGTCACCTCAGGTGAGGGACCACAATAGCCCAGTAGGTTAGAGTACCGGCCATGTAACCTCAGATGAGGGACCGCGATAGACCAGTAGGTTAGAGTACCGGCCATGTAACCTCAGGTGAGGGACCGCGATAGACAAGTAGGTTAGAGTGTCGGCCATGTAACCTCAGGTGAGGGACCGTGATAGACCAGTCAGTTAGAGTACCGGCCATGTAACCTCAGGTGAGGGGCCGCGATAGACCAGTAGGTTAGAGTTCCGGCCATGTAACCTCAGGTGAGGGACCGCGATAGACCAGTAGGTCAGAGTACCGGCCATGTAACCTCAGGTGAGGGGACTGTGATAGCCCAGTAGGTTAGAGTACCGGCCATGTAACCTCAGGTGAGGGACCACGATAGACCAGTAGGTCAGAGTACCGGCCATGTAACCTCGGGTGAGGGGACTGTGATAGCCCAGTAGGTTAGAGTACCGGCCATGTAACCTCAGGTGAGGGACCACGATAGACCAGTAGGTTAGAGTGTCGGCCATGTAACCTCAGGTGACGGACCGCGATAGACCAGTAGGTTAGAGTATCGGCCATGTAACCTCAGGTGAGGGACCGTGATAGACCAGTAGGTTATAGTACCGACCATGTAACCTCAGGTGAGGGGTCCACGATAGACCAGTAGGTTAGAGTGTCGGCCATGTAACCTCAGGTGAGGGACCACGATAGCCCAGTAGGTTAGAGTACCGGCCATGTAACCTCAGGTGAGGGACCACGATAGACCAGTAGGTTAGAGTACCGGCCATGTAACCTCAGGTGAGGGACCCCGATAGACCAGTAGGTTAGAGTGCTGGCCATGTAACCTCAGGTGAGGGACCGTGATAGACCAGTAGGTTAGAGTACCGGCCATGTAACCTCAGGTGACGGACCACGATAGACCAGTAGGTTAGAGTACCGGCCTTGTAGCCTCAGGTGACTGACCACGATAGACCAGTAGGTTAGAGTACCGGCCATGTAACCTCAGGTGAGGGACCCCGATAGACCAGTAGGTTAGAGTGTCGACCATGTAACCTCAGGTGAGGGACCGTGATACACCAGTAGGTTAGAGTACCGGCCTTGTAGCCTCAGGTGACTGACCACGATAGACCAGTAGGTTAGAGTACCGGCCATGTAACCTCAGGTGAGGGACCCCGATAGACCAGTAGGTTAGAGTGTCGACCATGTAACCTCAGGTGAGGGACGACGATAGACCAGTAGGTTAGAGTGTCGGCCATGTCACCTCAGGTGAGGGACCACAATAGCCCAGTAGGTTAGAGTACCGGCCATGTAACCTCAGATGAGGGACCGCGATAGACCAGTAGGTTAGAGTACCGGCCATGTAACCTCAGGTGAGGGACCGCGATAGACCAGTAGGTTAGAGTGTCGGCCATGTAACCTCAGGTGAGGGACCGTGATAGACCAGTCAGTTAGAGTACCGGCCATGTAACCTCAGGTGAGGGGCCGCGATAGACCAGTAGGTTAGAGTTCCGGCCATGTAACCTCAGGTGAGGGACCGCGATAGACCAGTAGGTCAGAGTACCGGCCATGTAACCTCAGGTGAGGGGACTGTGATAGCCCAGTAGGTTAGAGTACCGGCCATGTAACCTCAGGTGAGGGACCACGATAGACCAGTAGGTCAGAGTACCGGCCATGTAACCTCGGGTGAGGGGACTGTGATAGCCCAGTAGGTTAGAGTACCGGCCATGTAACCTCAGGTGACGGACCGTGATAGACCAGTAGGTTAGAGTACCGGCCTTGTAGCCTCAGGTGACTGACCACGATAGACCAGTAGGTTAGAGTACCGGCCATGTAACCTCAGGTGAGGGACCCCGATAGACCAGTAGGTTAGAGTGTCGACCATGTAACCTCAGGTGAGGGACGACGATAGACCAGTAGGTTAGAGTACCGGCCATGTAACCTCTGGTGAAGATCTATGGTTTGTCGTTCGATGCTTCCTACCCATGTCGGTTTGTGTTTCCCGGGAAGCTGAGAAATGGGGCCCGCCTGTGCTGTCGTGGAAGAGAGGGAAATGTACCTATCTATATTGAACTCTCTATATATCAGGCACTTTTACAGTAATATGGTAGTTTTCCTGAAAGGCTGTTATTCATATTGACCGTAAATGTCACATCATGACGGTTTATTGGTGAGATTTACATTCACTACATTTAACAGAGGATTTTTGTTTTGAGTTGTAAAGTCTGACGTGTATCGTAGTTTCTATAGGATTGAACAGGTAACATGACATTACATTTTTATTCAAAGACACGTGAGTTTCAACTGGTGTAAGTAGGAGACCAATCACCGACAAACCCTGCCTTAATAGTATCCTGGCTAACTTTGATTTCGCCCAAAATATAACATAACATTCGTTTTTGCCGACAAAGTTGACATGTGTAAGGTTTATCGCATGACATTGTATTGACGAAATACTTCTGAATACCGAAAAATTCCGGAAATCTTTGAGGGATCTTACCATTTGTGCTATTGATGTCGCAGTCATTCATTGATATTTTCTCCTCAGTGATGTACAAATGGCTCCTTAAAGGTGTTTTCATTTGATACAAATCTTTGTGTGATTAACTCTATATCATCGTCAACTCTTACGAACTTTCGTTGTGTCAAGTTCTATATTACCTCGACGTGTATCTATAGTTACTGTAACAGAAACGTCTATTTGTCAAACATTTGTTTCCTAAAGAAGCAACAGCTTCTGTCATTCTGTCCATTTCTCACGCAAAGTTTGACTGTTTTTGGAACAAATCGTTCCTGACAATGACTGGTTGTCGCCTTTCTGTTGTTTTCCTGGATGGCTTCCTTAAATCAGAAAGGACAGGTTTTCACACGTGTTTGTCGTGAAAGTGTTGTAAAACATGTCCTGATTTCACTTAATGACACTTTAAAACTGTACAAGCATGCCTTTCCTTTCCAGTCGATAACACCAAGACGTTCGCGTTTTCTCCGAGAAATGACAAAGTAATGAGTTTATTAGTGGAATACAGAAACAATAACATTGTCATTAAGTTGACAAGACCCGCTATAAAATACGATATTGTGATAATTCCATAAGAACAAACTTCCCTCGGGCTATGTTTTGACAAATACTAATGATGTTTAATTGTCTGTTGTTACAAAATTAGTTCCATATAGGACTTAATTGTGTTGCTAAATTCCATTCCATGTTTTTTTCCGTTTTTCAAATCAATACATTTAAAAACCCTATTTTGTATGACTCGATCAATACATTATGAAATCCTATTTTGTATGGTTCTCGATAAATACATTATGAAATCCTATTTTGTATGGTTCTCGATAAATACATTATGAAATCCTATTTTGTATGACTCGATAAATACATTATGAAACCCTATTTTGTATGGCTCTCGATAAATACATTATGAAACCCTATTTTGTATGACTCGATAAATAGAGTATAAAACCCTATTTTGTATGGCTCTCGATAAATGCATTATGAAACCCTATTTTGTATGACTCGATTAATACATTATAAAACCCTATTTTGTATGGCTCTCGATAAATACATTATAAACCCTATTTTGTATGGTTCTCGATTAATTCATTATGAAACCCTATTTTGTATGGCTCTCGATAAATGCATTATGAAACCCTATTTTGTTTGGCTCTTGTCTCTTTTGTGACATCCAGACTGACATGTCTATGCTGTAATAGTTTTCCGTCTTATATGACATGTTCCCAGATCCCTGATGACTTGAATAGTACCTACTTCAATCTGACGGCGCGCATCGTTAAAGATGGCGGATGTTCTTTTATTTGACGTATTCTCGGGTCCGCGACTGTTAATAATATAGTGTTAATATATGTTTTATAGTCCAAGTTTACAGAAATGTTTGCTTTTAGGTTTATGAGACAGTTGTAGGAGAAAATGTTATCAACATCCAGTAAATTATCGAATCCTGTTCCAGATGTGTTGTAAACGCTGCTTAATGCTTCCGTTGACCTTTTCCATGTCGTCCCACACCCATCACCGAGTATTGGAAAGGAAGCCAATGCACGTGTTTGCTGTTTTATTACAGTTCATAGACGTGATCGGGTCCGCAGGTCGCATCAGTCATTCTGTGTTGTATTACGTAATACTCTCGACAACTGCCCTTTTCTATGGCAGTACTGATTGATTTTGTCACCCATCTGTCCTCAGTAACGGTACTGTTTATCAACAAACAGCTAGTGACTACCCACATACAATCTAAAACAGTAATCTTCACTCAGAATTGATAATACTAGAACAAAACATGAATTAAACATTTGAAACAGTAAAATGAGAATAGGACCAGGCGTTTCGAAAGATTAAACGTCTTCGGCTTCATCGGCAGCACGTCTTAGGTCATATATAGGTCAATTTTAGGTCAGATCTCGGTCAAATCTAGGTCTATCGTAGGTCATAACTAGGTCAATTATAGGTCCAATGCAGATCAATTATAGCTCAAATCTCGGTCAAATCTAGGTCAATCGTATGTCAAATCTAGTTCAATCGAAGATCAAATCTAGGTCAATTATAGGTCAAATCTAGATCACACTCTTAAAATGACAACCAGGGTGATAGCTACCTATTACAGCAAGAATCAAACTGAAAATATCGACCACAAAATCAAAGATTCGAATCTCTCCAAACTCTACTTTTTAGTTGTTTTCCTCTTTCTCCCTTTCTCTCTTCGGTAAATCTTTACTGTTTACTTCTACATTTCTTTCTCTCCTCAGTATCGGTACAAAGTCTGGAATGCTGGAAGTGTATATCGGACGACTGTGACGGAAACCCCGAGCTCAACTACAAAGCCAGGAAAACGACTTGTGGAGAGGAAGCCTCTTGCATGGTATTTGTAAAAAGTGTTCGATATTCAGTATTAATACTTTGTGATCTCATATAGTATCGTAATAAAAACGGACTTTTACCAATTCATTTGTTTTAACACAACGCGTTGACAGGCCTTACCGAATAACTTAATTATCAATAAACTACCAAGAGTTGTGAGGCACTATTTAAAATACAGATTCTGTTGGATCTTTTCCGTCCAAGGTTTTGTTTACATCCCAATGTATACAATATGTGATGAGATCGGCTGGGTTATTTGTTTAATTAGTCCCACCTGTCTATAATGACGATATTTAAATGTGTGAGGACTATTTCACGTTTGTCAGATATTTGTAAGTACTTTTAGTTAATTAATATAACGTCAAGTATTTTGTCATTCTAATACAGGTATGGGAGTGATGTCATGGTTTAGGATTTTACCTGCGTTTCTTGTAACATAATAGAAATAGCATAAACCTGATTATTCAATGAATACATCACTATATATATTACACTATTGTATTTTTAATTCTTTATAGAAAGTCCGGTACAAGATGTACTACAACCTGACAAAAACAGTTTTCGACTCCATCATTCGCACGTGCTCCTCAGGTGAATGTAAACCCGTCACAGAGCGTGACTTCGCCCACTGTCTCACGGATGATCGGGTCTACATGGTCACGGGGTGTTCACTTAGAACATGCTGTAATGACAAAAACTACTGCAATTCCGGAAACATCGACCAGCCTCGGATCCAGTTAATATGTGTCGCTTTATCAGTCACGTGTTTAATCTGGGCCATGTTACTCTGATTTTTGTATCATTAATGCTTGTCCTAGCGATGCACGTCATGTTGTAAATTGAACAAGCACTTGTGCTTCACGTTGTAATTCTCTTCACAATGTGGAATGAACCATATGATATTATGGGGTGTTACTGGTAACGTGACGTGTCTGTTACAATGAACACTCCGAGACATCCGTGGGATTATTCACATCTTACATACATCACTTGTTACGGTCGCTTACATTGGTCAGTACTAAAAAAAAACGTTGTATATTTATGTACATATGTATTTAAATTGAATGAAAATGTTGATATTTTAATGGATTAAAACAGTTTTTATTGATGAAAAGACTCGGCATTTTGTATCTCATTCAAATCACGTCCGCTTAAACATTGTGTTTTGTATTAATAAAGATAATATTTGTTAATTTAATGGTTTTCTGTTGTTATCGGAGAATCTGTGCACGAAAATCTAACGTCAAGTGAGTATTTTTTCAAAAACTTGTTAGAATATTTCAGAAATACAGCAAAATAACCAATTTAAATCGGTAAGTTTCAACGAGGTGAATACAAAGGTTCGCTCTGATTGGTCAAAAAACGAAAATCTTGCATTTTCACTGCAAAGTCTTATACATTTGTATTTTCACTGTAAATCGCTGCAGTGAAAATATTAGTTTGATCAGTTTGATAAAAATCTTTATATTTCACAGGCAAAAATGCAATAAATAGAGGATATCAAATGGTCTCCCTTGAATATAACAATATATTTCACGAGTATGACAGAATATCGATATACATGTATTCTGTCATACGAATCAAATATGTTTTAATCAACGGGAAACTATTCCATTTTCTTTATATTGCATTTTTCGAAAACATAATTCATGACTTCATCTCCTTGTGACGTTACTCGTCGTCAACTTGACGGTGCCATTTTAAAAGGACTTATCAACGCAATTTAAGCGTTTTCTGCTGTTATCGGAGAATGCAGTGAAAATATAAGTTTTGCAGTGAAAATATAAGATTTCCGTTTTTGACCAATCATTTCACTCGTTTGACAGAATATTTCGATATTTTTCACTCGTGCTTCGCACTCGTGAAAATATCGATATTCTGTCATACTCGTGAAATATATGTTATATTAAACGGGAAACCATTCAATATCCTCTATATATTTCACTGGCAAAAATGTTAATATTTACAACTCGAGTCCGAGTTGTTAAAAAAACTTATTAGCTTAATCACTTGATTAGTTAAAATCTTATTTCTTCTTTACTTTATTACCTGAGTGTGTGTATTCCTTCAAATAAACAGGTATGAAGGGACTGGGGAGTGTAATAGTTTCATACAATTTTGTCAAATTAGTTCTACCATAAATTATTTTATCAGGATTTTTAATTTGCTGTTGTTGAACTGTGATTAGCCTAATCACCAACAACTGTTATATCCTTTCAATGGGTAAAATATCACATTTTGTGGCTCCGTTTTATAAACTTTTAATTGGAATCACTACCTCTCATGTATGTCAGTTTCTCAGTTTTTCCATCCGTAAATACACTATACAACTACTAGATTGGTCCCGCTCTGGATATTTGACGCTTTTCCGTCTACTTCTGATACCAATTCAGACCTGTGTTGTCATACCCTCTGTAATCACAGGCGATCTCACGCCAGCTTCCCCCCGCTCCATCGTAATCGATGTTCTAGGACACAGACAAAGATGGATTGAACCACATTTGTAGGAAATCAGTTAAGTTGTTTCTTAGATAGCATTGCCATGGAAACCAGTGTGTATATCAAACAAGCTGAATTAATGTTTTTTTTTATCAATAGCAGATGGAGTCTTCTTATCTCGTTTGCTGTTTGCTAAAACGTTCTATATGAAAATACAGTCGAACACACTGGCCAGGTGGATTTTGTCGTGTCATTGAACGTGTTCTAATGACGAAACCAGGCATCTGAGGAGTCAACCAATCTGTAAGCACCAATGAACTCTCGAGGATGTAGAGAATTCATTTGTATTAAAGCCTCTCTTTGTTTTCATAACATATAAATAATGACAAAATTACTAAAATATGTTGAATGATAAAACAGATACCCTAATGATGAAATAATTTGAGAACTAATACCGTAGTTTTTCATGGTTGCAACTAAAACCGGAAAACTACCCGTTGTTTACGGGGAATCTCTAAAGCGGTGCCTCACTCTCTATAAATGAATGAATGAATGAATGATCTTTATTTCCTCCAATTACATGAAGATTAATTTTTCATACAAACATTATACAACACAAAAAATATATACAAATGATATATGCATCACGTGACTAATACAAAAACATGTCCATACATAAGTAGTTAAATCATATGATATACAATTACATGACCTCCTTCATAGTTATTTTGTTTCAAGTTAATTGAAGGTATATTTACAAGTTTGGACATTTTCCCTCATTTTCATTCTCATCGGCTCTATCATATTTGCAATATTTAACATAATATTGCGCCAATCTTCACAATTTATACTTTGTGTTACATCATTTAATCCGCCAAATAAAAAAGCCAGTATTTCATTATCATTTTGATTAAAAAGTTGAACTGATTCGGTGAATGTCAACTATCATGTAAAAAAATTGCGTTTCTTTCTTCAAGTAGTTTCCAACAATTCATCATTAAATGTTTTATGATATCAGCAGAAGCCATTCCACATAGACGACAGACGCCTGGTGTAATAGCCATACATCCAAGTTTAAGGAGATATGTTAATTGTTTTCTAAGATCGGTATGATTTGACAGCAGTGCAATAAGACGATGTTCTTTTAACTCTGTATGAATTAAACAAAATCGTTCAAGGTCTAATCTATTTTTAACTTTGTTTTTCCACGTCTCTTCCTCATGCTTGAAGATAGCATTATTAACAATATTTTTCATGGAAGTTTTGATGGAAAGTATCCATCTTTGATAAATTGTTCTATAAAAAAATAAGCTGATATTTGATAACAATATTCATCAGATTAAAAGTAATTGAATTTGAACAATCTGTATGTCCATTAATAATACATCCAAGAAGGTAATTTAAAATTTTCTTGTGGATATAGTCATATTTGGCATTACATAATCTTTCAAAAAATAACATTTTGTATTTATCTATTCTCCCCTGGACTGACCAGAGTCCAAGTGAAGAAACTGTAGCGTCTACTGGGGAAGTTGAATAAAACTCTAGAATAAACCTCACGAAATATCTTTGTGTTATTTCTAGTGTTTCACTGAGTTTTGGGGATAAATTATTCCATGTTTCACATGAGTACAATGCAGCAGGTAATATATCACGTTCCTAAATACATTTGGCTGAGGTTGGTAGCATTCCTGAAGGCTTCATGCCAACATCATATAAAGAATGTAATTTTTTCTTCATTTTTTTGGATGCCAAATTAACAGTGTTACTTCCGTCATGCTTCGCTGACAATAATGTACAAGCATATATCGTTGAATCTTTTTCAAAAACTATACTATTACAAAAATTCAATATCAATTTAGGAGATGGTGTTTTTGTATTGGTACATATGAAAACAATAAGTGAACTTTTGTTTCCATTATAAGTCAATCGCCATTTGTTAGCATAATTTTCTACGTATTGAAGAAGACACTGTATGTTACGTACAGATGATAAAAGTAAGGTAGTGTCATCTGCTAACAGTACAGAGGAAATATGTGTGTCTCCAATAATAAGACCACTTTTACTTTTTTCTAGGGAATACATCAATTGGTCTATATACACAGAAAACATCCATGATGACATTACTCCCCCTTGACCGACACCTTGTCTTATATGGACCTTTTCACTTAGAGAAGAAGTATACCTCACTTCACATGAAGCTCCATTGTATGTATTATGTACTAAATTCCACAATTTACCTTTTATATTTACATCATAATACAACTTATAGAAAAGACCATTCTGCCAGATTCTATCAAATGCTTTCTCGTTGTCTAAGAAACAACAATACACATTAGAATTTCTACCATTGTAGTAATTAATTAACTCTTTAACTACATAAATTGCTGGAATAGAACCATGTTCTTTACGAAAACCAAATTGACATGGTGGGGAAATGTTATTTTCTGTTCAAGAATTCTATCTTCTATTCGAACAAGTAATATTTTTTCAAAAAGTTTGCCTATTGCTGATGTTAATGTTATAGCTCTGTAATTAGCAGGGTCTGATTTATCTTTGTTTTTCCCCTTATATAGCGGTATAATCGTGCCTTGTTTGAATGAAATTGGAACATATTCACATTCAAAAATAGCATTAAAGAGATCCTCTAGGCATTGTAACATACCATTTCCAGCAAAAATCATGTGCTCATTTGTTATAAAATCAGGGCCAGGTGCCATTTTCCTTTTTGCTACTTTTAATATGTTTTTAATCTCAGTCATTTTAACGTTAAAGCTATCCGTAGATAATTTATCATTTCTTTTTTCTTTTTTGGTCAGATTAGCTATTTCGTCATTGACAGAACTATACAAATATTGGTCAAAATTTGGACGCATTGTCTCAGAGTAAAGATCTGAGAAGTATACACCCCATAAATTGCAAATGTCACCTGCTGATGTAGCATTTTGTCCATTGTATATTAACTTACTATTAACAGAATTAGATTTTCTGTGTTTTTTCACTGTTCTATAAAAATGACCTATTTCCATTTCAGCAGCTTCCCGAATCTCTTCAAATTTTTCATCTTGCCTCATTTTTTCAGCTGCTCGTTTTCGCTTTCTGAATTCTCTCTTTTTATCTTTATAGACTGTATATGAATGATTATCATGACCCCTCGGTCTGCCCTCATTCTTCCATATTTTTCTAGCTGTCCTTTGTTCATACTGAAAGTTGTTTAACTTGTTTTATTTCCAATAGGGTTTCAAAAAAGATCTATATCTACCACTAGATATATAAATTTCAGAAGCTAAATCCATACCTTGAACCAACAGATTACAATAATTTTCTATATTTTCATGATTGGGAAGTATTTTTGGCATGCAATTACAATATCTATCTAATTCTGTTTGGTACAATTTCCTACCTACGATATCAGTCTTATCCCAGTTAAGTACACAATACTGCATTCTTTGCTGTGATATTTTAAGCATGGTTAAGTCAAATGATGCATAAACAGGAAGATGATCAGATACATCATAGGGACATCGTTCATCTATGTTACAATTAATCACAGACGTTTTGAAAAAATCTGGTATAAATACATGATCACAAAAAAAATCAAAGTTTTCTGTGTAAGGTCTTTGTTCCGGTAAGTATAGTTTACACCATTCGTACAAGCACACCGAAATAAGATTTCTTTCCTTTAGGAATTCAAAAACAAATTTACTTTTGCAGTTATTTTTTTTTGTGATAAGTCAACATCAATATCTCCACATGTAATTGTTAGTCCAGTTTAACAAATTTTGTCGTATGTTTCAAAGACTTCACAGACTATGTCCCTATATGTATTGATTGATACATTAGTTGATGGGAGCAGAACTCCTATTACATTAATAGTTTGAACATTTGGAATTTCAATCTTTACACATGCGATTCTTGATGATTTTACCTCAATCGAACTTACCCTCCTGTTAATAGTTATTCTGGTATATATACAACCCCCACCAGAACCTCGCCTACCATCTGGTATATATACAACCCCCACCAGAACCTCGCCTACCATCTGGTATATATACAACCCCCACCAGAACCTCGCCTACCATCTGGTATATATACAACCCCCACCAGAACCTCGCCTACCATCTGGTATATATACAACCCCCACCAGAACCTCGCCTACCATCTGGTATATATACAACCCCCACCAGAACCTCGCCTACCATCTGGTATATATACAACCCCCACCAGAACCTCGCCTACCAGATATTGTACAATCATTGCGTATTTCCACAGTTTTGGAAGAAGCTATAAAATCATCATGAATTTGATCTAGAACTTGTACATTAGTCGGATTCAACCAATGTTCACTTATTACACAAATGTATGTTTTGTCTTAAACACTTTGGGTGTATGAGGTACCATACATAATACCCCGTATATTCCAGGTTGCAATACGCAGGGTACATAGTGACATCATCAGAATGACATATAATACTAATTTTGAATACATACTTTTAGAATACATAAAACAAAGTTACGAAATATTTGAGGAAAAGATATTCTCTCGTCTGAAACGCGGATTCCAATCTCTCCAATATATCCCTTTGGGCCAGAAATAGTCTTCTTCTGTTATTTTTTCATAATCATCAAAATCAATGTTGAGTTGTAGAGTGTACGTAACTCCAGAGAAGCCTTCACGTTGTTTCAGCAACTTTACATATGAGATATGTACATCTTTCGCTAATGCATAAGCTTTAATTGCTGTTATGATAAGTTCTAGGGGCTTTTCTCTTTCCACATTGTAAAGAACAATTCTCTTTTGTCTTTTACGAACGACACCACGGAAAATGGACGTGTCACCATTATTTACGACAGTAGGAATCTTCATTCCACGTTGAGATGTGATTTCCATGTCATCTTGTTTGTCACGTACTGTTCGTCTTTCCTCGAACGATTTGTCATTTCTAGTAGGTGTCTTTTCCGTTTCTGTCACTGTGATGTAGGTTCCTTTGTCTTCCTCGTTTGGAAAATAATCATGTTTATGCCAATCATGGCCTACTATCTGAGGAGATACATTTTCACTCTGTGTTGATGTAGCAAGCATTGCGTTCGGTGACCATTCCATATGTACCTGTGCGTCCTCACTGTTAGTTGGAGTATTTTCGTCCTTTTGTTTGGATTGTTTGGGAGACTTCACCACATGTGCATATGAAATATTGTTCTGCTTTTGTGTTTTAAGCCTATCATCAACAGATTGCAGTTTATTTAGGATTTTATCAATGATAGGTCTTATATTTTCATTTTCCTTGGCATTTTGCTTCACTTCTTTCAATTCAGCCCGCACTTTCGCTTCGCGAATTCGGCTATCAGATAATTGTTGCTTTAATCGTTCACATTCTTTATCACTTTCTTTTAATTTCGTGTACGATTCTTTTGTCTCATTCTCATATTTTCGGTTAATGTCCGCAATTTGTTGCTTTATCTCAAAAATATGTCCCATAATAATTGCATTGTGGTTAATATCATCAGACGCTCCGTCGTTATGCCCGAGAATTTTTTTTCAGAGCTTCAGAGGCCTGCTCATCAAGCACCTTATCTTTTAACAAATCTCCGCTGGATGTTGTTCTCCTCTTTGAAATACATGACTTAATATCGTTCATGTTACCGTCACCTTGCAGATTTTGATATATAACATATATATCATCTGCTAGTTTTTCCTCGACTGGGGGGGCTATTGTCCCTATGATGTTCTCTCAATGAGTTTTCCGTCATGAATTTCTTCATCGGCATTCTTTTTCAGTATATCAAATAGGGATTTACGATCACTGCGTAGATCATTCAGATTCAGCGTATTAACTATGGTTTGTTTAAACGATTTTTTGTCATATTGTCCAAATCTGTCTTGCACAGAATGGTAGATGCTATTGTCTATGTCATTTTCACTCTCATCTGTCTCACTTTCCTGTGACAACGTTATAGCCCTCCGTCCTACCAATAGACTACCGTGCCGGGACTCGTACCAGTGACCCTTCGGTTACATAGCCCTCCGTCCTACCACTAGACTACCGTGACGGGACTCGTACCAGTGACCCTTCGGTTATATAGCCCTCCGTCCTACCACTAGACCACCGTGCCGGGACTCGTACTAGTGACCCTCCGGTTATATAGCCCTCCGTCCCGCCACTAGACCACTGTGCCGGGACTCGTACCAGTGACCCTCCGGTTACATAGCCCTCCGTCCTACCACTAGACTACCGTGCCGGGACTCGTACTAGTGACCCTCCGGTTACATAGCCATCCGTCCTACCACTAGACTACCGTCCCGGGACTCGTACTAGTGACCCTTCGGTTATATAGCCCTCCGTCCTACCACTAGACCACCGTGCCGGGATTCGTACTAGTGACCCTCCGGTTATATAGCCCTCCGTCCCACCACTAGACCACTGTGCCGGGACTCGTACTAGTGACCCTTCGGTAATAGCCTCTGTCACCACTGAGATACCCGTGCCGGGACTGATAGGACTCGGTACTAGCCTCGTCCTACATAACTACGTGACCGGATCGTACTAGTGACCCTTCGGTAATGCCCTCCGTCTCAACTAGACCACGGACGGATCGTACTAGTACCATTCGGTATTTCCCCCTCCTACACTAGACCACGTGCCGGGATTTACTAGTGACCTCGGTATATAGCCTCCTCCACATGAGACTACGTGCCGGACTCGACTATGACTCGGTATTCCTCCGTCCTACCAATGCACCTGCCGGGATTCGTACTAGGACCTCCGGTTATACCTCGTCCACATAACCATGTGCGGACTCACTGTGACCCTCGTTACAAGCTCCGTCCTACAGTATAACGTGACGGACCGTACTATGACTCGGTTAATAGCCTCCGTCCTACCAATACGTGACGACTCGTACTAGTGACCTTGGTTACTAGCCATCCGTCCTAACACTGACTACCCTGAGGGGCTCGTACTATGACCCTTCGTAATAGCATCGTCTACATAGACCCCTCCGGACTGTACAGGACTTCGGTTATATAATTACCAGCCTCGTCCACACTAGACAGTTCTCCATTGACACAGGTATTGACGACAGGTATACTGTACATTGATTTCCCCTCCAATTGACGACAGGTATAATTGACGACAGGTATACTATACAATGATTTCCCCTCCAATTGACGACAGGTATAATTGACGACAGGTATACTGTACATTGATTTCCCCTCCAATTGACGACAGGTATACTATACAATGATTTTCCCTCCAATTGACGACAGGTATAGTGTACATTGATTTCCCCTCCAATTGACGACAGGTATAATTGACGACAGGTATACTATACAATGATTTCCCCTCCAATTGACGACAGGTATAATTGACGACAGGTATACTGTACATTGATTTCCCCTCCAATTGACGACAGGTATAATTGACGACAGGTATAATTGACGACAGGTATACTATACAATGATTTCCCCTCCAATTGACGACAGGTATACTGTACATTGATTTCCCCTCCAATTGACGACAGGTATACTGTACATTTCCCCTCCAATTGACGACAGGTATAATTGACGACAGGTATAATTGACGACAGGTATACTATACATTGATTTCCCCTCCAATTGACGACAGGTATACTATACATTGATTTCCCCTCCAATTGACGACAGGTATACTATACATTGATTTCCCCTCCAATTGACGACAGGTATACTGTACATTTCCCCTCCAATTGACGACAGGTATACTACGTCACCCTGGACTATGATGACGTTTAACGATCTAGGAAGGAGTTTCCTCTGTTACAATTACGATATACCCAGACCGAATATCTGTGTTGGCGTCAATCACAGTTCTAGGTGATGACGCTGATCGAATGTTGGAAACTCTTCCATACTTCAGTTTTACAGACATAAACATGAGATTAGTGTGCGTCTTTTGTCCTCTGGATAAAACATTACTGCAGAGTATGACAAGGAAATTAACTTCCTCATGTCTGAAATGGAAATTCGTGAATCCTGAATGAAAAGCCATTCATCGTCACACATAAAAGGACAGCAACCTGTCTAATGAGTAATAGGACCTGAGGTGTTGAGACGTCCACCATTTTCGTCTGAACGCCGTGATTTGAGTATGACACGACCATTTCGTCCCTGACGAACGATATCAGGGAAACCCCAGCCTCGTATTGTCCCTTCCTGTTGGAATGGATCTATCACACAACACGCAACAAGCCAGGAGCAAAACTGTACACTACCGTAGTAGAGATTCCATCAGTTCTGTCACTGGCGCTAACATAAATGACAAATGACACGTGGTATTGTCCGCGCCTGGTTCTTGGTTAAAGAGATGTATTCGTTTGTGTTGATATGGTAATGCCTTGGTTAAAGGGGTGTGTTCGTTTGTGTTGATATGGTAATGCCTTGGTTAAAGGGATGTATTCGTTTGTGTTGATATGGTAATGCCTTGGTTACAGGGATGTATTCGTTTGTGTTGATATGGTAATGCCTTGGTTAAAGGGATGTATTTGTTTGTGTTGATATGGTAATGCCTTGGTTAAAGGGATGTATTTGTTTGTGTTGATATGGTTATGCCTTGGAGCGCATGTAAACGATCTACACCATTATCCAGAATGCCGTTTTTGGTTTCAGCTTCCGAATCATCACGACCGATATTTGGAATGTTTTTTACAAGCAACGCGCATCAAAGTTGATTGATTATCAATGGGTTTTTTTCGTAAATCTAAATGCATCCATAGTACTTCATATTAGTCTGTTTAGCGCAGTACAGGGTTTCTGTTCACGTCAGTTTGGTGATTTTATGAGAATGAATTGTAATCTCGATTTTCTATGAAAGGCCTTAATGCATTCGATCAGTGTTTTTAAAGTCTCTCGTATCGCCACGACGAGATGAAGAACCAGTTAGAATGAATGACATTTCAATTTGCTATCGAACGTTTGAGAGATTCTCCTCCACAATACCAATTATCTTGTCATAACAACACTCCTTTGAGGCTAATCATTTCCGATAGATATGATTTCTGAAACTGCTGTCATATGGTCATGTGAGAGAGTTAACGAGTGACATTCAAACGTCTATACATATATAAGGCAGTGGGTATGTGTTGACAAGCAGTATCCATGGTTACTGTAAATGTAAGGGTCGTCTATACATATATAAGGCAGTGGATATGTGTTGACAAGCAGTATCCTTGGTTACTGTAAAGGCAGTGGATATGTGTTGACAAGCAGTATCCATGGTTACTGTAAAGGCAGTGGATATGTGTTGACAAGCAGTATCCTTAGTTACTGTAAAGGCAGTGGATATGTGTTGACAAGCAGTATCCATGGTTACTGTAAACGTACTATTTTAGCTGTAATCTTCTTTTCATACTTTCGTTGTGGACTCGTCACGCTAACTACAGTTTCAATATATTATTTCTAAGTTAAATTATATCAAAATATAAAAAAAAATTTAGTTAATGGACACATTGAGGCCGCGGAAAACGCGATAAAGTGGACTTGTCCGACATGTAAGATATTAATATTGTACAAAACACCGCACTATCGGACTGAAGCTGAGAAATCTCAACACCTTCATCACATTAACACTAACAAGACTTATTGCCACACAGAAGTATATCAAATCGTGGTCTAGCGTGATTCATAATGTCTTTTAAAAGTCTTTTTTTCCCCGACTATTTTAACCAATTTTTTTTTATCATAATGATCTAAATATACAATACGAATGCTTTTAACAATGACCAATTTTATCTGATTTTAAAGTCATAAAACAAAATGATACTGTTTGGCCCTAAATGACCCTAGTTGTCGATTGGCCGTAAAACACAAATAAACAAACAAACAAACAAACCCGAGGGAAAACTCATTAAACATGTGTCGGTTGGGTATCGTTGTCACCATCTCGTTGTTCATTTCGAGAAACTGACATTATCTGGATTTCACACAGATTTGCGTGGTGGTACCGTTGATAAAAGAGAAGACGCTCACACGTGTGGAACACCTGGGCCCAGTTGTTCAAAATGTAAGTAGGGTAATTACGGTTGAACAACAATTTTAAAATCCCGATAAAATCATTTCTGGTAAAACTAACTTGACAAAATTTCATAAAACTACAACATTCATCAGCCTCTTCCTAGCCTGCCTAGTTCAAGGAATGTACAGACATAGATTTTGACTTAAAGGAGAAATGAGATTTTCACTAATCAAGTGATTAAGCTAATCACCTTTTGAACAATTGGGCCCTGGTCGCTGTCTCCATGCATTAATATAAGTTATTTTGAACAGTTTCTGACTATGGTTAAGAACACTTGTAATCATCAACATTTTCAATAGGTCTCCTCTTTCACCTTAGTAGAAGACGTCCATGTTAATAATCAGACAGACTTAGAACTCTGATAATGATAATGGGAAAACTCCGGAAGAACACCCGGCCGTGGGTGTTTTATGGAATAGGATACGGCACCAAATGGTAGAATTACATCATGGAAGATCTCCATGTATATTTATGACAAATTACCTGTCTGACAGAAATTTGAAACTACGCGTTTAGTCATTTCTTTCGAAGTAGCCAAAAGAGGTCACACATTTTCTGATTGAAAATCAGCAGTGTTGTAAAAATATCTTGGCTCACAGTCATTTGATGACTCCCTCTGTTGATGTGATGCTTATAGATCAACGATATGCAGGGGACAGAGCTTCAACAATCCACTTTAAATTACAAGAGAGCGGAAAGTAGCTTCAAACTTATGTTTGCATTTCTGTCAAAAACAGACATGACTTATACCTAAACCATATATTTGACAGTAATCAGATCTGAGGTGCCCAGCTAACTACGTTTCCTTGGATATTCTACGTTTTATTTCCTCACAAACGTTGAGAACATACCGTGATATATACCAATCAGATATCCGCTCCAGACTTTATCCCATTCACAACCACGGCTTTTAGTATGGGACGGAGTCTTCCGATAACGCAACTGAAAAAAATGGTTGAAATATATAATTTATCTTCAAAACTTCTCAAGCATGAAGTCAGAAATTTGGTTTTTACAATAAAGAAAGAAAAGAAAGAAAAGAAAGAAAAAAAGTTATCTATATGCATCCCAAATCGCAAAGCTGATCCACTATTTGGTCTGCTATTTACGAAACATCAAAGTTTGAATTTCCCAGACATCGTCTCTGATGACACATCAACCATTCCCCATGTATTACCTGTGGACAAAACATAAATTCATCCTACACTATCGCTGAAACTCAGCCAGGCTTTTTCATGAATACAAATTAGCTTTATCTCGGTTCAAATGACGGCGGAGCTAGCAAAAGATTTGTCACTTCAATACTCCTATGTGTCTCGACCCCAAACGAGGCATCCATGTTGGAATTAGAACCAGCGAAGTCGCCGATATTAAACTAACGTTTATTCCAATTCTTTCTTCCGCTGGCCTGAAACTGTCATAAACAGATTTGAAGCATCCATTAGTTTTGTCTTTATACTTTTGACAATGGTCGCTTCAGGACAAGTTAAGGAAGGCGTTTAAAAATGTATTTAAAAAAAAAACAACAGCAACGATACTATCTATTGTTCTAAAATCATAGCTTGGTGAATGTGTTCTGTGAGTTGATGTTGAGGATCACATTAATTTGTGTAAAAATAACGTAGATACTGCTTCTCTATAGGGAAACATGTTTATCTCGCCTTTCTGTCTAGGGGAATGAGAAATCAATGTCTTATCTACAAAACACATAGCTCGAATGTCTTGTCTAAGACAATTACGTTTTTTTCTGTCAAATTTATCATGTTTTCACAGACGTGGTGTATAAATGTCCGTCCCATATGTATGACATCTGTACGACTTGGCTTTGTGAGCACATCACCCGTCATCGCTTCCGTCTCCATATATTAAGAGTATTTGGTGTGAATGTGAGTATATATCGCCACTAACGATACCATTTATCATGTCAGTAAAAGTTTACTTAATTTAAAGAGGCTTGCCCGCAGGGAGATCAGCAAAATTGGCTAATAGAAAAAGATTTTTTACACATGACAGATTGTTGGAATTGTTGAGTTTTTCATTTTATTTTCCTTATAAAACGCTGAAAAGTGATATTAAAACCTCATTTTTTAAATATTATTTATTTAATCGCAACCCACAATAAGTCCCCGCTATAAAGTGGAGTCTAATTTGATTGACACATCAAAGAAACAAGCACGTGCACAGTGCCGCACAGTGATAACTTCAAAGGCAGCGGCGATTTACAAAGAAGATTTGCCGTTATATTCCATACATTTCCCTCTCAGGTTGAGTTTTAAAACGTCTTTTAAATACATATTCTGTAATTGTTTTCAAGAAATAAAGTCGGAAAGCCTCTAATTTTGTCACATAGAAACGTGTACTGAAGTTTATTTAGTGATCGGAGATGTACCGTTTACCGGTCCGTCTGCGGGTAAGTCTCTTTAAAACAAGATCCTTCTTAATGTGTATCTAAATATAAAACACTTACTTAGAGACCAATTATAGTTTAGACAGACATAAATATAAACGGCTATCGAGTTAGTGATGTAGTCAGGGAAAAGATGAACGATTATCCAGGGAGGCAAGAACTATAATTTTAGTAAGAATAGTAAATACGGGATATTTTAGTAAAGATTTCAGGTGTTATTCAGGGAAAGTATAATGTCTTCGACACGTCCCACGTGCTGGAAATCATATAATAGAAATGTCAGAATCATGGAAAGACATATTGTAATATTCTCGTCACCACGTGATCATAGACGGTATATACTTAAAGTTTTAAATAAAGCAGAGGAAAATATCGACACGAGGCCAAAGAGATCCGACTAAAAGGGTGTTATCATTCTACATATGACCGACCCACTGCTACTATATACTAAATCAACCCCACACCAGTAGTGTTAGTTTAATACCGATACTTAGACAATGACAATGATTGCAGAGAGAAATATCCAATACTGACGGGCTACAAACCACCAAATAGTGAACAATTTTGACAAACGCCGATTATTTTCAGTCAATAGAATACTTTTTATCATATTGACATACTTTAGATTAAAGATTTTTATCTGTAAATGTTGAATAAAATTTTATGAAACTTAAAAATAAAAAAAGTATACAAAGACTTGTACTCGATATGGGAATTCATTACGAACCTGGAAAATAACGGGTAGGTCAGCGAAGATAAGAGTACTCTAAAAAAGAACTCTACTGTATACTGTATAAATAATAATATAAAAATATCGTACACCAAACCCCCTCCAAACCCCCACATAGTGTACTCTTAGTAAGAAGTATACTATATACCCTATGAATAATAATATGAAAATATCGTACAATATGAAGATATAAACTGCATACAGAGAATATGAAGTTATAGACTGGATACAGATAATATGAAGTTACAAACTGGATACTGAGAATATAAAGTTATAGACTGGATACAGAGAATATGAAGTTATACACTGGATACAGAGAATATGAAGTTATGGACTTGATACAGAGAATATGAAGTTATACACTGGATACAGAAAATATGAAGTTATAGACTGGATACAGAGAATATAAAGTTATAGACTGGATACAGAGAATATGAAGTTATAGACTGGATACAGAGAATATGAAGTTATAGACTGGATACAGAGAATATGAAGCTATAAAGTGGACACAGAGAATATGAAGTTATAGACTGGATACAGAGAATATAAAGTTATTGACTGGATACAGAGAAAATGTCGTTATAGACTGGATACAGAGGATATAAAGTTATAGACTGGATACAGAGAATATGAAGTTATAAACTGGATACAGAGAATATGTCGTTATAGACTGGATACAGAGAATATGTCGTTATAGACTGGATACAGAGAATATGTCGTTATTGACTGGTTACAGAGAATATGAAGTTATAGACTTGATACAGAGAATATAAAGTTATAAACTGGATACAGAGAATATGTCGTTATAGACTGGATACAGAGAATATGAAGTTATAAACTGGATACAGAGAATATGAAGTTATCAACTGGATACAAAGAATATGAAGTTATAGACTGGATACAGAGAATATGCCGTTATAGACTGAATACAGAGAATATGAAGTTATAGACTGGATACAGAGAATATGAAGTTATAAACTGGATACAGAGAATATGAAGTTATGAACTAGATACAGAGAATATGAAGTTATAGACTGGATACAGAGAATATAAAGTTATAGACTGGATACAGAGAATATGAAGTTATAAACTGGATACAAAGAATATGAAGTTATAGACTGGATACAGAGAATATGAAGTTATTAACTGGATACAGAGAATATGAAGTTATAGACTGGATACACAGAATATGAAGTTATAGACTGGATACAGAGAATATAAAGTTATTGACTGGATACAGAGAAAATGTCGTTATAGACTGGATACAGAGAATATAAAGTTATAGACTGGATACAGAGAATATGAAGTTATAAACTGGATACAGAGAATATGGAGTTATAGACTGGATACAGAGAATATGTCGTTATAGACTGGATACAGAGAATATGTCGTTATTGACTGGTTACAGAGAATATGAAGTTATAGACTTGATACAGAGAATATAAAGTTATAAACTGGATACAGAGAATATGTCGTTATAGACTGGATACAGAGAATATGAAGTTATAAACTGGATACAGAGAATATGAAGTTATAAACTGGATACAAAGAATATGAAGTTATAGACTGGATACAGAGAAAATGTCGTTATAGACTGGATACAGAGAATATAAAGTTATCAACTGGATACAGAGAATATGAAGTTATAGACTGGATACAGAGAATATAAAGTTATCAACTGGATACAGAGAATATGTCGTTATAGACTGGATACAGAGAATATGAAGTTATAAACTGGATACAGAGAATATGAAGTTATCAACTGGATACAAAGAAAATGAAGTTATAGACTGGATACAGAGAATATGCCATTATAGACTGAATACAGAGAATATGAAGTTATAGACTGGATACAGAGAATATGAAGTTATAGACTGGATACAGAGAATATAAAGTTATAGACTGGATACAGAGAATATGAAGTTATAAACTGGATACAAAGAATATGAAGTTATAGACTGGATACAGAGAATATGAAGTTATTAACTGGATACAGAGAATATGAAGTTATAGACTGGATACACAGAATATGAAGTTATAGACTGGATACAGAGAATATAAAGTTATTGACTGGATACAGAGAAAATGTCGTTATAGACTGGATACAGAGAATATAAAGTTATAGACTGGATACAGAGAATATGAAGTTATAAACTGGATACAGAGAATATGAAGTTATAGACTGGATACAGAGAATATGAAGTTATAGACTGGATACAGAGAATATGTCGTTATAGACTGGATACAGAGAATATGTCGTTATTGACTGGTTACAGAGAATATGAAGTTATAGACTTGATACAGAGAATATAAAGTTATAAACTGGATACAGAGAATATGTCGTTATAGACTGGATGCAGAGAATATGAAGTTATAAACTGGATACAGAGAATATGAAGTTATAAACTGGATACAAGCAATATGAAGTTATAGACTGGATACAGAGAATATGCCGTTATAGACTGAATACAGAGAATATGAAGTTTTAGACTGGATACAGAGAATATGAAATTATAGACTGAATAAAGAGAATATGAAGTTATCAACTGGATACAGAGAATATGAAGTTATAGACTGGATACAGAGAATATAAAGTTATAGACTGGATACAGAGAATATGAAGTTATAAACTGGATACAAAGAATATGAAGTTATAGACTGGATACAGATAATATGAAGTTATTAACTGGATACAGAGAATATGAAGTTATAGACTGGATACAGAGAATATGAAGTTATAGACTGGATACAGAGAATATAAAGTTATTGACTGGAAACAGAGAAAATGTCGTTATAGACTGGATACAGAGAATATAAAGTTATAGACTGGATACAGAGAATATGAAGTTATAAACTGGATACAGAGAATATGAAGTTATAGACTGGATACAGAGAATATGTCGTTATAGACTGGATACAGAGAATATGTCGTTATAGACTGGATACAGAGAATATGTCGTTATTGACTGGTTACAGAGAATATGAAGTTATAGACTTGATACAGAGAATATAAAGTTATAAACTGGATACAGAGAATATGTCGTTATAGACTGGATACAGAGAATATGAAGTTATAAACTGGATACAGAGAATATGAAGTTATAAACTGGATACAAAGAATATGAAGTTATAGACTGGATACAGAGAATATGCCGTTATAGACTGAATACAGAGAATATGAAGTTATAGACTGGATACAGAGAATATGAAATTATAGACTGAATAAAGAGAATATGAAGTTATCAACTGGATACAGAGAATATGAAGTTATGAACTGGATACAGAGAATATGAAGTTATAGACTGGATAGAGAGAATATAAAGTTATAGACTGGATACAGAGAATATGAAGTTATAAACTGGATACAAAGAATATGAAGTTATAGACTGGATACAGAGAATATGAAGTTATTAACTGGATACAGAGAATATGAAGTTATAGACTGGATACAGAGAATATGAAGTTATAGACTGGATACAGAGAATATAAAGTTATTGACTGGATACAGAGAATATGAATTATAGACTGGATACAGAGAATATAAAGTTATTGACTGGATACAGAGAATATAAAGTTATAGACTGGATACAGAGATTATGAAGTTATAGACTGGATACAGAGAATATGAAGTTATTGACTGGATACAGAGAATATAAAGTTATATACTGGATACAGAGAATATGAAGTTATAGACTGGATACGAGAATATAAAGTTATAGAATGGATACAGAGAATATGAAGTTATAGACTGGATACAGAGAATATAAAGTTATTAACTGGATACAGAGAATATGAAGTTATAGACTGGATACAGAGAATATGAAGTTATAGACTGGATACATATACTATGAAGTTATCAACTGGATGCAGAAAATATGAAGTTATAGATTGGATACAGAAAATATGAAGTTATAGACTTGATACAGAGAATATGAAGCTATAAACTGGATACAGAGAATATGAAGTTATAAACTGGATACAGAGAATATGAAGTTATTGACTGGATAGAGAGAATATGAAGTTATAAACTGGATACAGAGAATATAAAGTTATAGACTGGATACAGAAAATATGAAGTTATAGACTGGATACAGAAAATATGAAGTTATAGACTTGATACAGAGAATATGAAGTTATTGACTGGATACAGAAAATATGAAGTTATTGACTGGATACAGAATATATCAAGTTATAGACTGGATACAGAGAATATGACGTTATTGACTGGATACAGAATATATCAAGTTATAGACTGGATACAGAGAATATGCCGTTATAGACTGAATACAGAGAATATGAAGTTATAGACTGGATACAGAGAATATAAAGTTATAGACTGGATACAGAGAATATGAAGTTATAAACTGGATACAAAGAATATGAAGTTATAGACTGGATACAGAGAATATGAAGTTATTAACTGGATACAGAGAATATGAAGTTATAGACTGGATACAGAGAATATGAAGTTATAGACTGGATACAGAGAATATAAAGTTATTGACTGGAAACAGAGAAAATGTCGTTAAAGACTGGATACAGAGAATATAAAGTTATAGACTGGATACAGAGAATATGAAGTTATAAACTGGATACAGAGAATATGAAGTTATAGACTGGATACAGAGAATTTGTCGTTATAGACTGGATACAGAGAATATGTCGTTATAGACTGGATACAGAGAATATGTCTTTATTGACTGGTTACAGAGAATATGAAGTTATAGACTTGATACAGAGAATATAAAGTTATAAACTGGATACAGAGAATATGTCGTTATAGACTGGATACAGAGAATATGAAGTTATAAACTGGATACAGAAAATATGAAGTTATAAACTGGATACAAAGAATATGAAGTTATTGACTGGATACAGAGAATATGCCGTTATAGACTGAATACAGAGAATATGAAGTTATAGACTGGATACAGAGAATATGAAATTATAGACTGAATAAAGAGAATATGAAGTTATCAACTGGATACAGAGAATATGAAGTTATGAACTGGATACAGAGAATATGAAGTTATAGACTGGATAGAGAGAATATAAAGTTATAGACTGGATACAGAGAATATGAAGTTATAAACTGGATACAAAGAATATGAAGTTATAGACTGGATACAGAGAATATGAAGTTATTAACTGGATACAGAGAATATGAAGTTATAGACTGGATACAGAGAATATGAAGTTATAAACTGGATACAGAGAATATAAAGTTATTGACTGGATACAGAGAATATGAATTATAGACTGGATACAGAGAATATAAAGTTATTGACTGGATACAGAGAATATAAAGTTATAGACTGGATACAGAGATTATGAAGTTATAAACTGGATACAGAGAATATGAAGTTATAGACTGGATACACAGAATATGACGCAATTAACTGGATACAGAGAATATGTCGTTATTGACTGGATACAGAGAATATAAAGTTATATACTGGATACAGAGAATATGAAGTTATAGACTGGATACGAGAATATAAAGTTATAGAATGGATACAGAGAATATGAAGTTATAGACTGGATACAGAGAATATAAAGTTATTAACTGGATACAGAGAATATGAAGCTATAGACTGGATACAGAGAATATGAAGTTATAGACTGGATACATATACTATGAAGTTATCAACTGGATGCAGAAAATATGAAGTTATAGATTGGATACAGAAAATATGAAGTTATAGACTTGATACAGAGAATATGAAGCTATAAACTGGATACAGAGAATATTAAGTTATAAACTGGATACAGAGAATATGAAGTTATTGACTGGATAGAGAGAATATGAAGTTATAAACTGGATACAGAGAATATAAAGTTATAGACTGGATACAGAAAATATGAAGTTATAGACTGGATACAGAAAATATGAAGTTATAGACTTGATACAGAGAATATGAAGTTATTGACTGGATACAGAAAATATGAAGTTATTGACTGGATACAGAATATATCAAGTTATAGACTGGATACAGAGAATATGACGTTATTGACTGGATACAGAATATATCAAGTTATAGACTGGATACAGAGAATATGAAGTTATAGACTTGATACAGAGAATATGAAGTTATAGACTGGATACAGAGAAAATGTCGTTATAGACTGGATACAGAGAATATGAAGTTATAAATTGGATACAGAATATGAAGTTATAGACTGGATACAGAGAATATGTCGTTATAGACTGGTTACAGAGAATATAAAGTTATAAACTGAATACAGAGAATATGTCGTTATTGACTGGATACAGAGAATATGAGTTATTGACTGGATACAGAGAATATACAGTTATAGACTGGATACAGAGAATATAAAGTTATAGAATGGATACAGAGAATATGAAGTTATAGACTGGACACAGATAATATGAAGTTATAGATTGGATACAGAGAATATAAATTTATAGACTGGATACAGAGAATATAAAGTTATTAACTGGATACAGAGAATATGAAGTTATTGACTGGATACAGAGAATATGAAGTTATAGACTGGATACAGGGAATATGAAGAAAATAACTGGATATAGAGAATATAAGTTATCAACTGGATACAGAGAATATGAAGTTATAGACTGGATACAGAGAATATGAAATTATAGACTGAATAAAGAGAATAAGGAGTTATTGACTGGATACAGAGAATATGTCGTTATAGACTGGATACAGAGAATATGAAGTTATAGACTGGATACAGAGAATATGAAGTTATAGACTGGATACAGAGAATATAAAGTGTTGGATACAGAGAACATAAAGTTATAAACTGGATACAGAGAATATGAAGTTATAGACTGGATACAGAGAATATGAAGTTATAAACTGGATACACAGAATATGACGTTATTAACTGGATACACAGAATATGAAGTTATAGACTGGATACAGAGAATATAAAGTTATCAACTGGATACAGAGAATATGAAGTTATAGACTGGATACAGAGAATATAAAGTTAATAACTGGATATAGAGAATATGAAGTTATAGACTGGATACAGAGAATAAGAAGTTATAGATTTGATACAGAGAATATAAAGTTATAAACTGGATACAGAGAATATGAAGTTATTGACTGGATACAGAGAATATGTCGTTATAGACTGGATACAGAGAATATGTCGTTATAGACTGAATACAGAGAATATGTCGTTATAGACTGAATACAGAGAATATGTCGTTATTGACTGGATACAGAGAATATAAAGTTATTAACTGGATACAGAGAATATGAAGTTATAGACTGGATACAGAGAATATAAACTTATAGAATGGATAACGAGAATATGAAGTTATAGACTGGACACAGATAATATGAAGTTATAGATTGGAAACAGAGAATATGTCGTTATTAACTGGATACAGAGAAAGGGCGGTAAGGACGGATCGAAAATGATGCTGATTTATGGTAAGTGAACAATGTTTTATCAGACGGAAACTGGTAATAAATAATAATCAGACTAATTAGATGAAACTTGTAGTGCCAATTATGTGTTTGAGGACCAATGTCTACGGGGTATGGATACTCCAGGTCGATTCCGGCTGTAAGGTGATTATCACAGCCCGTCCAGAACTCGACAATTCGGTCAACAAGATAAAATAACGCCAATTGTTGACCATTGTTCCCGAGTATCTATATCGGTCAGATGGAAACTTAATATCCAACATCGATCACAAGATTTAACGACAACGAGAAAACAATAGAATAAAACAAACATATAGATTTAAATGTATATTAAGCCTCAATTTAAGCTGAAATTTTGGTGGATATTGAACATGGCCAGCAAAGGCCACGTTTAAACACACATTACAGTTTTTGGCCATAAATCAACTACATAACCCAAAACAGTTTAATGTCAAAAGGAACAATTTTAAGTTAAACTTTCCAAGACAATATAAAGAGGGATTTGAATATACTAGAGATAAACTCGGTGTATTATTGTGGACCCGACTGTTAAGCTCTACAAACTTTGATTCGAATCTTGGTAATTTCATCATCGATAGCGAACCATTTCTAAGTTTATCATTCTAGAATATCGGTGGCTGTTGACTTACTTTTAGTGAGTGACAGTGTGATATGACTTTACTGTATATTAAGACGACATTCATCGTACATAATTATGACACTTCATTACCCTACACATAGCTAGTCGAGTTAATCATTCTAGATGAATAATAAACAGAGAAAGTTAGACCAGGTGTTCCGGGCGTGTAAGCGTCTTCTGTCTCATTGATGACACACCGATCACACAACATAGGTCTGACGTCATATCACGAAGTGAAATTTACCAAAGTGGTCAGGAGGTCGACCAAAAACCTTTCTCATTGCATTCATCGAATCTTGTTTTGTTATCTTCCTTGTAAGTAGTCGTCGTAAGAGGGGTAGTGTGTTACCATGAGTATGATTACTGTCGTAAGAGAGGTAGTGTGTTACCATGGGTATGATTACCGTTGTAAGAGGGGTAGTGTGTTACCATGGGTATGATTACCGTTGTAAGAGGGGTAATGTGTTACCATGGGTATGATTACTGTCGTAAGAGGGGTAGTGTGTTACCATGGGTATGATTACCGTCGTAAGAGGGGCAGTGTGTTACCATGGGTATGATTACTGTCGTAAGAGGGGTAGTGTTACCATGGGTATGATTACTGTCGTAAGAGGGGTAGTGTGTTACCATGGGTATGATTACTGTCGTAAGAGGGGTAGTGTTACCATGGGTATGATTACTGTCGTAAGAGGGGTAGTGTGTTACCATGGGTATGATTACTGTCGTAAGAGGGGTAGTGTGTTACCATGGGTATGATTACTGTCGTAAGAGGGGTAGTGTGTTACCATGGGTATGATTACTGTCGTAAGAGGGGCAGTGTGTTACCATGGGTATGATTACTGTCGTAAGAGGGGTAGTGTGTTACCATGGGTATGATTACCGTCGTAAGAGGGGTAGTGTGTTACCATGGGTATGATTACTATCGTAAGAGGGGTAGTGTGTTACCATGGGTATGTTTACTGTCGTAAGAGGGGTAGTGTTACCATGGGTATGATTACTGTCGTAAGAGGGGTAGTGTGTTACCATGGGTATGATTACTGTCGTAAGAGGGGTAGTGTGTTACCATGAGTATGATTACTGTCGTAAGAGGGGTAGTGTTACCATGGGTATGATTACTGTCGTAAGAGGGGTAGTGTGTTACCATGGGTATGATTACTGTCGTAAGAGGGGTAGTGTGTTACCATGGGTATGATTACTGTCGTAAGAGGGGTAGTGTGTTACCATGGGTATGATTACTGTCGTAAGAGGGGTAGTGTGTTACCATGGGTATGATTACTGTCGTAAGAGGGGTAGTGTGTTACCATGGGTATGATTACTGTCGTAAGAGGGGTAGTGTTACCATGGGTATGATAACTGTCGTAAGAGGGGTAGTGTGTTACCATGGGTATGATTACTGTCGTAAGAGGGGTAGTGTGTTACCATGGGTATGATTACCGTCGTAAGAGGGGTAGTGTTACCATGGGTATGATTACTGTCGTAAGAGGGGTAGTGTGTTACCATGGGTATGATTACTGTCGTAAGAGGGGTAGTGTGTTACCATGGGTATGATTACTGTCGTAAGAGGGGTAGTGTGTTACCATGGGTATGATTACTGTCGTAAGAGGGGTAGTGTTACCATGGGTATGATTACTGTCGTAAGAGGGGTAGTGTGTTACCATGGGTATGATTACCGTCGTAAGAGGGGTAGTGTTACCATGGGTATGATTACTGTCGTAAGAGGGGTAGTGTTACCATGGGTATGATAACTGTCGTAAGAGGGGTAGTGTGTTACCATGGGTATGATTACTGTCGTAAGAGGGGTAGTGTGTTACCAAGGGTATGATTACTGTCGTAAGAGGGGTAGTGTGTTACCATGGGTATGATTACCGTCGTAAGAGGGGTAGTGTTACCATGGGTATGATAACTGTCGTAAGAGGGGTAGTGTGTTACCATGGGTATGATTACCGTCGTAAGAGGGGTAGTGTGTTACCATGGGTATGATTACTGTCGTAAGAGGGGTAGTGTTACCATGGGTATGATTACTGTCGTAAGAGGGGTAGTGTGTTACCATGGGTATGATTACTGTCGTAATACGGGTAGTGTGTTACCATGGGTATGATTACTGTCGTAAGAGGGGTAGTGTGTTACCATGGGTATGAGTACCGTCGTAAGAGGGGTAGTGTGTTACCATGGGTATGATTACTGTCGTAAGAGGGGTAGTGTGTTACCATGGGTATGATTACTGTCGTAAGAGGGGTAGTGTGTTACCATGGGTATGATTACTGTCGTAAGAGGGGTAGTGTTACCATGGGTATGATTACTGTCGTAAGAGGGGTAGTGTATTACCATGGGTATGATTACTGTCGTAAGAGGGGTAGTGTTACCATGGGTATGATTACTGTCGTAAGAGGGGTAGTGTTACCATGGGTATGATTACTGTCGTAAGAGGGGTAGTGTGTTACCATGGGTATGATTACTGTCGTAAGAGGGGTAGTGTGTTACCATGGGTATGATTACTGTCGTAAGAGGGGTAGTGTGTTACCATGGGTATGATTACTGTCGTAAGAGGGGTAGTGTTACCATGGGTATGATTACTGTCGTAAGAGGGGTAGGTGTTACCATGGGTATGATTACTGTCGTAAGAGGGGTAGTGTGTTACCATGGGTTTGATTACTGTCGTAAGAGGGGTAGTGTGTTACCATGGGTATGATTACTGTCGTAAGAGGGGTAGTGTGTTACCATGGGTATGATTACTGTCGTAAGAGGGGTAGTGTTACCATGGGTATGATTACTGTCGTAAGAGGGGTAGTGTGTTACCATGGGTATGATTACTGTCGTAAGAAGGGTAGTGTGTTACCATGGGTATGCCAACAGTCAGCTGTTAGATTTGTCACCAAACTCTACAAAAATGTTGTCGATCAGAATATAATTGTCACAAAATCAGATTCTCTAGTGACGCAGAAATTATTTGTGGTTGTAGTTCATTTCGTCTGTGTTGTACATAAAATAATGTTCAGCATGTGTCAACATAGGAATGTTAGTTTAATAGGAAATGTAGAATAACCCATCTCCTGATTTCGGTTAATATTTCCCTCAGACGACTAGCGATCAATAATGTCACGAAAACTCAGTACATTTTAGATGGCAGCTTAGGTAGGTATTCGGGCCTGGTCATTCCTATTCATTACTGTTAAAGAGTTATATAAATATTTATGATTTTTTTCGTAGCAGACATTGGTTTTATATAGAAAACAACGTGATTATAACAAAGACTCTCCTTGCATCTATGAAAAGAGAGAGCAGAGTTGATTCACTAAAGGTCAGGTAAGGATATTTCGATAGATGTCCCCTTGCATTGTGGCGGTACTAGTCCGCCAGACATGGTGTCAGGGCCAGAGGAAACTCGGGCTATGGTAGTATAGGGTTAGGGTATAGTACTCATGTAGGTTTTACTAGAAATACAATGTATGACGTCCTCGCTATACCGAATTCATTTGTCACATTGTCACGAAACTTTCTCCGTCATTCATACTTCACGTAAGCGAGCTCACAGCGAGTTACCAACAAGAGGCCCAATTGGCCTTAACGGTCACCTGAGAGAGACCACAGGGTCATGGAATTTACGATTTTTGGCAGCTCAAGACCATCCCATCTTTGAATGGTATTGTATTCTATCTGATCTGAGTCTTGAGAAGATATTTTAAACTCCAGTCAATTCGACCCTTTTTGGCCCCGCCCATCAGCCCCTGTGGGCCAGTCAGGGTCAACATGTGAATACCATCAAACTGTCATCTCATGCTTATATTTCCAACCAAGTTTAAATTATTTCCAAATGTAACCACACAAATAGTGCTCAAAACGTGACTTTCATTTGTGAACTATAGTAGCGTTTAGCCCCCCCCCCCCCCCCCCCCTCCCCTCCCCCTCCCCTAGTGGAAACTTGTGTCCCCAGGGTCATAAAATTCACAATTTTCGATTTTATTTTTAATTTTCAGCAATCAATTGAACCCCCTTTTACCCCCTCCCTTAGGCCCCTGGCGCATGGGGACCACATTATTAGTTTGACCTTTGACCATGGAAGGTTTCTGCAATTTTTTTTTTGAAATTGGTTCTGGAGTTTCTGAGCAGAAATTGAAAATGAAAAAAAAATCTTTATGGAACGGAAGACGAACGACGACAACGGTCAATTAGAATAGGCCACTCGAGACGTCGCCTCACGTGACGCAATCAATTGTGTAGCTTCTTCCCGCCAATCTTATCCCCGTGTCACTAACCTCGACACGTGTTCATAACTGTACATGACTGAGACCTGAGAAAGAGTTTCAATAAGAATCGAATTATTTATAGATAGAATTCGCGACATTCTCGCTCTCTGGTCAAATTGTCATTGTCAAACCAAAAAAGAGATTGTTGTATGAGAAACAGAATATAGCCATAATTATAACGACACCCTGATTAGCATAAGATGGTTTTGGTTCGAGCGTTTGTATGGCAAGCCAAGTTGTCAATTATTCGCGGAGCAATGTTGATCCATTTGTTTGTATGGTCCGATATGCTTTGTTACTTGTCCTCCTACCCCTGTGGAATACTTACGGCGGTGACATATGACCATGCTAACATAATTATACTAAAGCCTGTGGTTTAAGAATCATGATTTTCGATCTCCATCTCACTTATTGATTATTTACCCTTAATATCACTGGTGGTACAAATCAATTTTATTGTGGGCAATTTTGAAATTTATTGAATTATGAGGTTATTGCAACTTCTAATCTTCTTTCGATCTTTCATTTCATCCTTCTTTCTTCCTTATAGTCACACAGTGTGATGTTGAACGAAATAATAACATCTCTATATGCAGTCTTTGGTGATATGACTTTGTATAATATGTATGATACGAATGGTGATATGAGAGACAAATTGTGACGAGGAGTTTATCATTGCATCATTGTCACTGTATTAGAAAAAATAATCTTTGTAACCGACCATCTTTTATCTATCAACATTAAGCTCTTAACGTCGATCACTGAGGAGTCATAGAAGGAAGAAGCAATTGTATGATGTCCCTAATATCACTGACGAGTCCTACCAGGACGAAACAGCTGTGTGGTGTCCCTAATATCACTGACGAGTCCTACAAGGACGAAACAGCTGTGTGGTGTCCCTAATATCACTGACCAGTCCTTCAAGGACGAAACAGCTGTATGATGTCCCGAATATCACTGACGAGTCCTACAAGGACCAAACAATTGTATGATGTCCCTAATATCACTGACGAGTCATAGAAGGAAGAAACAGCTGTATGATGTCCCTAACATCACTGACGAGTCCTAGAAGGAAGAAACAGCTGTATGATGTCCCTAACATCACTGACGAGTCCTAGAAGGAAGAAACAGCTGTATGATGTCCCTAACATCACTGCCTTACACGGACGAAACAGCTGTTTGTATGATTCAATTTGAATAATATTTATCTCTACTGTAACTGTCAGTTTGTACTGAAAGGTGCGATGTCTTGGGAGTCTTACTAGAATCATCTGGATAATGTTAAAACAACTATTGTTGGTTTGTTACTAAGAAAACTATTGTTGGTTTGTTACTAAGACAATTATTGTTGGTTTGTTACTAAGATATTTTTGTTGGTTTGTTACTAAGGCAATTATTGTGTTGGTTTGTTACTGAGATAATTATTGTTGGTTTGTTACTGAGATAATTATTGTTTGTTTGTTACTAAGACAACTATTGCTGGTTTGTTACTAAGACAATTATTGTGTTGGTTTGTTACTAAGACAATTATTGTGTTGGTTTGTTACTAAGCAATTATTGTGTTGGTTTGTTACTAAGCAATTATTGTGTTGGTTTGTTACTAAGACAACTATTGTTGGTTTGTTACTAATAAAATTATTGTTGGTTTGTTACTAAGCAATTATTGTGTTGGTTTGTTACTAAGACAATTATTGTGTTGGTTTGTTACCAAGAATTATTGTTGGTTTGTTACTTTGACAATTATGTTGGTTTGTTACTTAAACAATTATGTTGTTTTGTTACTAAGATAATTATTGTTGGTTTGTTACTAAGATAATTATTGTTGGTTTGTTACTAAGACAATTATTGTGTTGGTTTGTTACTAAGACAATTATTGTTGGTTTGTTACTAAGATAATTAATGTTGGTTTGTTACTAAGACAACTATTGTTGGTTTGTTACTAAGATAATTATTGTTGGTTTGTTACTAAGATAATTATTGTTGTTTTGTTACTAAGACAACTATTGTTGGTTTGTTACTAAGATAATTATTGTTGGTTTGTTACTAAGATAATTATTATGTTGGTTTGTTACTAAGACAATTATTGTTGGTTTGTTACTAAGATAATTAATGTTGGTTTGTTACTAAGACAACTATTGTTGGTTTGTTACTAAGATAATTATTATGTTGGTTTGTTACTTTAAACAATTATGTTGTTTTGTTACCAAGATAATTATTGTTGGTTTGTTACTAAGACAATTATTGTTGGTTTGTTACTAAAACAACTATTGTTGGTTTGTTACTAAGACAACTATTGTTGGTTTGTTACTAAGATAATTATTATGTTGGTTTGTTACTTTAAACAATGATGTTGTTTTGTTACTAAGATAATTATTGTTGGTTTGTTACTAAGATGATTATTGTTGTTTTGTTACTAAGACAATTATTGTTGGTTTGTTACTAAGACAGCTATTGTTGGTTTGTTACTAAGACAACTATTGTTGGTTTGTTACTAAGATAATTATTGTTGGTTTGTTACTAAGATAATTATTATGTTGGTTTGTTACTAAGATAATTATTGTTGGTTTGTTACTAAGACAACTATTGTTGGTTTGTTACTAAGACAACTATTGTTGGTTTGTTACTAAGATAATTATAGTTGGTTTGTTACTAAGATAATTATTATTGTTGGTTTGTTACTAAGATAATTATTGTTTGTTTGTTATTAAGAATTAGTGTGTTGGTTTGTTACTAAGATAATTATTGTTGGTTTGTTACTAAGACAATTATTGTGTTGGTTTGTTACTAAGACAATTATTGTTGGTTTGTTACTAAGATAATCATTGTTGGTTTGTAACTAAGACAATTATTGTGTTGGTTTGTTACTAAGACAATTATTGTTGGTTTGTTATTAAGAATTATTGTGTTGGTTTGTTACTAAGATAATTATTGTTGGTTTGTTACTAAGACAATTATTGTGTTGGTTTGTTACTAAGACAATTATTGTTGGTTTGTTATTAAGAATTATTGTGTTGGTTTGTTACTAAGATAATTATTGTTGGATTGTTACTAAGATAATTATTGTGTTTGTTTGATACTAAATCAATTATTGTGATGGATTGTAAGCTTACAAGATCTAATGGTACTAAACAGCTGTATGATACAGTTTAAATAATTTTGGCTCTACTTGATCCAATTCTCAACTTTTATTGACAGTTCAGACCTATAAACAGTGCTGATGTACCTGTGTATTGTAAAAAACCTTTTACAGGTAAAACAACAAAGACAGGAAATTAAAAGATAGGATTTGTTTATTTTTTTAAACAACTTTACAATGATCTGTACAACTCACAAAGATGATGATGATGAAAACAGAGATGAGAATGCAAAAGAAAGGAGAGTAGAAGTCTGCATAAGTAAAAACAAAATCTGAAGTAATCATTTGTGCATAGATGGTCTTAAATAAAGAAATCAATTACACATCAAATTCGGTTTTTCATAAATCATTCGTAATTTTGAAATCAAAAGTGGCAGATGCTTTTCTCCTTGTTTTTTTTAAGTATTGGTCTCCAGAAGTTTGTCCCGTAATATAATCATAACCCATACAGGACGTCACATGTCACGTCACATGTCACATCATACCAAGGTGACAATTTGACAGTCATTTCCGCCAAATGTAATCACATTATCAAATTGTCCTATAACAAGGTTACTCTCAAACACTTCAGATTCCTCAAAATGACAATTTCTTGTAGAAGAGAATTTTGTGATGAAAAATCAAAATTTTTGGAATGTATTTTCTGTTTGCTAAAAGATTGACTGTTAATGAGACAAAATATGTAAATCTTCGATAATTATCATTATCGAAATCTGGACAAATATTATTGGGAAATTACAGATTTACGCCTTTAATTAATTATAAAGTGGATCACTGCACTATATAACCAAACAGATTGAATATCTACCATTTCTGCCCTGACAAAACCAAACTTGATGTGTATAGATTCTAACTAAATAACTGTTAATTAGTATAGACATGAACCACACAGGTTTCTGTTTAACTTCCTCTTTATATCAATCCACCATAAATATTGATATACTTTCATCATATAACAATCTTTAGCAGTAAATATCTTCAATACTACAAACATCCTCTTTCAGTCCATGGCAGCCCTTTATCAAAGTCATTAGAGCATGTGTCTGGTGCAACTCAGATCTCAGAAAATTTTGTAAAAAAAAAAAAAAAAAAAAAAAAACTGTTTTAGAAACCTACCAAACATTACAAAAGTGTCAGTTTAGAAAAAAGTAAAATGTATTTAAAAATCTCTTGTCAAACAAATGTACATGTAAACTGATATACCAACAGACCGCTATACTGAAAAAAGCCACGTTTTGTTCCATGGCAAAAGACAAAATGATTGTTGCCATGCCATTTTTGTCACCATGCCAACAGGTGAATAGTCTGTTGCTAAGACAACAGTCCATATGACAGTTTCCACTGACTAGAACCATTCTTCATTCAATGGAACTATGATATCCTGTTGATTTTTTCTGAGAACCATTATGATGCCAAAAACATAATATTTTCAATAATTTCACAGAATTAAAAACATTTTTGATAGCTTTTCCTGCAAAAAAGTTAAAGTGTATTCAATCCCATAAAATATCAGTCAATGGAAGGGCAGTAACTCTTTCTCTGAACTGATCATTCCAATAAAGCCTGCTGTTTGGAATATTCTTATGCTTTTGATTTCAGTTTTAATAACAATATAGACAAATGCTTTCTGTTGAAATTTATTATTTCTTTCATCTAAAATCTGGAGCTACAAAACATGTATTTCAAATTTCTTTAACTCAAAGGACTTCAGAGTTAACTTTAATATATTTATTTTTTATGTAAAAGAGCCATAAAAAAAAACACAAAAAAATATAGAAACAACAAAAAGCAAAAAACGGAGTGTACTCTAAATAAATAATAACTTTATGATGTGATCTCCAGCTCTTGGTGTGTTAAAGCTCCATAAAATAAAAATATCTTCAAGTTAATCCTTATAATTTAATTAACTATACACAATGCCTGTGAAAATCTCCTTCCACTGATGGGCTCTTTTCTCTTGGAAATTATTACGCTGCTGTAATGTTTTAATGTTATGAGGCGATAACATTAAATCTTAAGCCAATGAAAACACTTGTTATAAATGAGATTAAATTATTCCTGATGTTTATAGTTTGAATACTTAAAGAAATGTCTGGTAAAATATGATATTACACCCGAAACAGACGAGTGGGGCAGGATTATCACATACATCACGCCTCTATATACCCGAATGGTTAATTAAGTAGAATACCCAAACCATTGTATATGGAACCTAGTAAATAACTTCAAATGAAAACAATTCTGTACAAAAATACAGATCCATGTGTCAGGATATTCAAGTATATTAAGTGACGATGTCCATATTGTTTTTCATGACTTCTGACACCTGGTAAATTTTAATTCTGCAGGAATTTAAATCAATATTAAATCTTTAAAATGCAATACAAAATATAAACAGATATGGGAAATTCTGCAAAAATCAATATAATTTCATACATTTTTGCATTTTGATTTTTGCATACCCATTTGTTTGGTTTTTGATTTACTTTTAAGTACAAATGCTCTGAAAACTAGAGATTCACAGCGTAAACTATGTATAAAAGTCCGACTATACACATCTCAGGGGTTAGCAGAAAATTATTTTCTTATAAAATCACGGAACAGTTTCTTCATCAAAATTCTGAAATTACTTACATACCAAATTTCATTGAACTTCACCATTACTAAAATGTCAACGACAGAGGCAAGGAAATGGCCTCTTTTTGTGAGGGGGAGAGGGGCATTTTCAGGGCATTTCAGGGCAAATTCAGAATGGGGCATATCATGACAAATACAGAAAATTTCTTATGGAAAACCAATTTCTGTGAGCACCTGAAAATAGTCCTAAAGATTTAATGCTTGGGAGTATGGTGAGCAGAAGTAGTATATGTAAAATGATTTAGCAAACTTTGACAAACCGTAGAGATGAACTATGTAGCCAACATATTAGAAAAATAATATCTAAAGAGATGCACATCCAAAATTGATGATAAATATGATGGAATAACTATGTACAACGCGCACCACATCACATCATCTTAGCCTGAGATACCTGTAGTTACACGGCCTCGAAGTCACAGCTACAGACACACCATTACTTCAATATCTCCCTAGATCAGTAACAAATTTGGATTCAATTTTTCATTTATACAAAATATCCAATACTGATTAATGGAGTTTATTAATTTGTAGTAATTAAATCCATATCAAATTTAATCAGCATACTTAATTTTTCTTTAAAATTTTCAAATGTTTAACAAAAAGTTTTTGTAAGCTAAACAAGAAAAATTGTGAAACATCGGAGACTTCCTCTACCTGTATTGGTGTGACCACAGCAACATGTGTACTTCTTAAAGTTCTGATATGTATACTTATTATTGAATATAAAATAAAATACAACAAACAAAAATTGCAGAAAAAAAGGAAACAAATATGTAACCATAGTGATTCATAAATATTTCTTGTAGTGAAATGTACATCATTCGCCGACAAAAGTCAAAACAAAGGAGGCTGAGAAAACAGGGGTTAGTGATCAGGTCATAGGTCATAGGTTATGTAAAACACACGATAAAACATGTAAAAAGGGGCCAAGTCAACAGGACACAATTCAAACTCTAACAAAAACATTTGAAGCAAATTTGAGATTTCTTAAATGTCATATTTTGCCAAAATTGCACAAAAAATAATACCATAATATGGATTATGCAAAGTGAAAAAAAACATTCAAAAAGACAAATTTGTTTCAATGTGGAGATTCAATTCATGAGAAAATAAATATTTAGACATCAAGTGAAAATAATGGGCAAAATTCATATTCAGCTGCAGAATCAATTCTTGAAGCTGTAGTAAAATGGTTGCCACAGTAACATAAGATACTGTTGATATCTATTATAGATTCATACATCAAGTAAACATTTTACTTTGTTCTTTTGTCTATTCTACTTTCACCACTTTTATAACTAACTTATTTAAAGACCAAAGACATTGCAAGCACTTTGTTAAAAATTCAAAAGAAATACTAATTTACCTAATAACAAGGACATGCTTCCATATCAAGTTAAGACTATAATATATACGAGGTGGTGACATATTCCGAGTGAAGACAGAGGTATGGTACTTTTATATGTGTACTGATCTACCTGTACTGATCAACCTGTACTGATCTACCTGTACTGATCAACCTGTACTGATCTACCTGTACTGATCTACCTGTACTGATCTACCTGTACTGATCTACCTGTACTGATCTACCTGTACTGATCAACCTGTACTGATCTACCTGTACTGATCTACCTGTACTGATCTACCTGTACTGATCTACCTGTACTGATCTACCTGTACTGATCAACCTGTACTGATCTACCTGTACTGATCAACCTGTACTGATCTACCTGTACTGATCTACCTGTACTGATCAACCTGTACTGAAGAAACTCTGTTGTTTCTATGGACACGGTAAAAAGGCACCAACAAATTGGTTTTAACTGATAAGAAGATTTTTGCTTCAAAGTAGTTTATTTTTATAAGAGTAAGCTCCCTTACATAGTTCTTCACATTTTAGGTAGAACTCTTGATGAACCTGCAGATGCCAATTGAAGTTTTTGTCAAGGTTTGTCTGAAATCATATTTCATAAACGAACAACTGTGGTCAAAACGGTCAAGCTGTTTGGACTGGTATAACAGAAAGTAACCTCGGTCAAATCGGTCAAACTTTTTGGACTGGTATATCAGAAAGTAGCCCTGGTCAAATCGGTCAAACTGTTTGGACTGGTATAACAGAAAGTAACCCTGGTCAAATCGGTCAAACTTTTTGAACTGCTATAACAGAAAGTAGCCCTGGCTCTGGTTTCATCAAAGTACCTTACCTTAATATATAGGAAAGTATTATTGGATTTAAGGGGAAAACATTAAAATATTAACTAAGGAACTTTCCTTAAATTCTGCTATACTCTCGAATGGTAAATTTAAGTTAGGAGGTTAAATTGTTAAAGGAAATTGATGACACCAGGGCCTGGATCACCAACGGTTTGTTATTTGTGACTTTTATAATTCATACAATGATTCTGTAAAACAGATTTGATGATTTGAATAGATTTGATTTATATAGAATCTTTCCACTGAGTATCTATAATGAAAGGGATACTTTCTGTAGTTGTATAATATCCCAATTTGTTGGTACCTCTTACCGCTATAAATACATTTATTTCGGCTACTTTAGTTTCAATCCTTGCTCCAATATTAATCTACTTGTAGTGAGAAGCTAACAGAATTGCCATTTTTAAAACAACACATACATCACTATTTAATCTCTTATTATCGAGTATTCCCACAGATCTGTCATTCGTTGAGTACTTTTGTGTATGCACCTCTGTACGTGTCTATTTCATTAATCTTCTGTGGTAGAAAAACCGGATTCACCCTCTTGTGCAACTCAACGGTAACATAAATAATTTTTGATACTATACAAAAAATAACAACCAAACATCTGCAAACAATGATATCACAGTGGCGTCGCACAGCAACATTTGTCATTTGTTCATTCCTCCATGTAACACACCAAGATATTTGTCCATTGTCAGTCCTAGATGTGGCACACCAAGTAATCTGTCCATCGTCGGTCCTTGTGTTGCACACCAAGTAAGCTGTCCATTGTCAGTCCTTGATGTGTTACATCAAGTAATCTGTCCATTGTCGGTCCTTGTGTGGCACACCAAGTAAGCTGTCCATGTTGTCGGTCCTTGTGTGGCACACCAAGTAATCTGTCCATTGTCGGTCCTTGTGTGGCACACCAAATAATCTTTCCATTGTCGGTCCTTGTGTGGCAAACCAAGTAATCTGTCCATTGTCGGACCTTGTGTGGCACACCAAGAAATCTGCCCATTGTCAGTCCTTGTGTGGCACAACAAGTAATCTGTCCATTGTCAGTCCTTGTGTGGCACACTAAGAAATCTGTCCATTGTCGGTCCTTGTGTGGCACACCAAGTAATCTGTCTGTTATCGGTCCTTGATGTGTCACACAACCAAATCCTATCAAACATGTACCCTTCTTAAGCATGTTCGTATCTCAACCTCGTACTGACATACCACCACACATACTTGGGATAAATCTTAATCATTCCATTCTCATGCTGATAAAAAAACTTTCAAACCTCTCAGACCTCTCAAGTTTTACTTAAAAATCTCCTCCCCCAACCCCAACCTTGCTTTTGCTCCTTTCGAAATTTTGTTTAATTACCTGAGAGTAATAAAAAATTAAACAAAAACATAAAACAAAGTTTTGCCTATCACAATCTGTTCATAAATTTGGAAACAACGTCTGCTTGGAATTACAAAACAATATAGTTTCAGTAAAATTGTGAATTTTGTCACAAAATCACATGTATCTATCATAGTTTCAGAAAGGCCATTCTATAAAATTATCTTGTTCTACTGTCATCAGAGAGGACCATTGTGAGGGGGATAAATCATCATGAACTCCGTATATCATTGTCACATGATCTGGTGAAACACACAAGGTCATGTGACAATCATGTGATACATTCTGGTCAAACCTTCCTTTATGATTGACATGTTACAAAAATGATTAAATGTACCAGCTCATTCACATGAATATTATATAAATATATATATTACTACGGAATCTTACAGGGATATCCACAATTTTAACATGATGACTCACTCTGATCTCACCCTTGGGTTGTAACAAGTTACATGTGTTCTTCGCACATTCTCAATAATTGTATGATGTCATGGCAACAACACCATGATGTCACAACAATACAATGATGTCACTTCTACAATCATCGAACATCAACGTTGTCTTGTATTCATGTAACATCAATATTAGATATATATTAGATATGTACGAGGATAAAAGGGGAAGAGAAATATAATCATTCACCCCCTTGGAATGAGACAGAGGATCTAAACCCTTCAGGGTAAGATTCTAAAATCTGCTAAATACTTGGCGAGCCTCGTGTTTGGCAACTTAAGAATCTTTCCCTGGGGTTGAGAACCCTGTGAGTCCCAAGGGGGTCAAAGAGTCTATTAAACTCATCCTGGTTATGAGTGTTTCCCTCAATATATTACTACAATACATGGATCGCTGAATCTCGTCCTGTACACGGCGGATTCCGTGGAGATCAGGATTATCCAAAACAGACCAATTTTAATTTGATACCTAACGATACATGGAAGGCACAACAGTTGATCATTTAAATTTCCTTTCACGTAAATATTGAAATCAAATGAAACAAGAAGACGTGAGGTGGGGTAATCATGGTAACAGAAAGGAAATGATTCGGTAGACCAGACGCATTCTGATACAGATCTTCCCCATATTTGATAAAAAAAACCCATTTCCAGGTCATCACTGAAGCCTGGATCTACCCTAGTCCCTCATTTGTCCAATAACATCTTAATATTCCAAGGTGGACGATTATTGGAGCTTCTTATTTCACTGTAGACTATTTAGCCTGTAAATAGCCGAGAAATCAAGTTTTACTCACGGTAAACGGTGGGTTAATCTTGCTGTACAATGAAATAGTATTTTTACTGACCTACGACAGGCGTGAGTGGGCTTATCGTGGATATATATAGTCTGACCTACGACAGGCGTGGGTGGGCTTATTGTGGATATATATAGTCTATCTCACATTTGACCAACAGAAGTTGAGGTCGGATTCCCTGATATTCTGGTATTTATCAGTATTTAAAAATATAAATTTTTGTCAACTACAGAGTGTATTTAAGTCCCGTCCTAATTACTTCACGATTTAAATAGTGTTGTTGAAATGATAAAAAATCCTGTGTGTAAAACAATGTCTCAGCTGGTTAAAAAAGCAAAATATATCCATTTAATTCTATACATTCTCACAAAAATTCTGCTTTAAATCTGTGTCTGATTAAAAAACATCCATATAATGAAAACATTGATCATGGATCCTTTTTGTATCCGACGTGTCATATTAAAAATCAATGCAAATTTCAACTACAATGTTTCGAAAAATCTCTTATGCATAGAGTCAAAAAGTGATTCAGGATGAAGTGGAGCTGTCTGAACAGCTTCTGTAGAAAAAACCTGGCGAGTTTTCCACACAAGTGGACCAACGATACACCAACTGTTAGGTGTGATGTGGATGTAGGACACTTCCAAAAAACAGATTAAACTCCTCCGTAATGAAGAGATGTTATACAAGGGTACATCACGGGATTAATTGTATATCACAATCCTTGGATGAAAAAAAAATTCCTTGCAATCAAACTTCACATCAACAAGAAATCATGTAACGGAGCTGTGGGCCTAGCATTTCATTGTATAATTAGCTTACTTATATTCTAGCATTTCATTTTATAATTAGCTTACTTATATTGTTGAAATTATTTTTTTCTTCTCCCCTCATGACAAAGTTGATTCATCTCAGTCGATAAAGACACTATTCCTGAACAGTCATTAGATTTTTTATTTTTTTTTTTTTTAATATTATGAGCTCAACATTTCCTAAAGTAGCTTGATAATGTTTAACTGCCATACTTCAGTTGACATTATGAAAAATATTTTGCATCGAAGATCGACTATGAGATTTGGCTGTAAGCTAATCAAACAAAAATCCCTAGGGCCAAGGTTTTGAATCAGCTACAGTTCAAACCTTAATATTCTGTGCAAGTTCTTGGCTGACCCCACCTGTGGAACAAACACTTATAATGACCTGTCTGAGCATATTTGTAAGTTTTTACATATTTAGGATAATAAATCACTCAACTGTACGTCTATAAGTACATATTTCCAAACATACTCAACCCTATAAGATTAGATTTTCAAATATGGCTGACAACAAAACCCACAGGTTTTACATTGTAAATATATCTGAGTTTGACAAAACGAAGATGATAAGAATGTTGAAGTTCTCTAGTCGCTGCTTGGCTGTCTCCCAGTCATATCATCGCTAGGCCTCCGCCTCTGATCGTATTTCATATTTTTCTCCTGTAGATGTTGTTTTCTTCCAAAACTTCATTTTTGCCATTTTTTGTTTCATCTGGCTTGGACGGTGCTAAAACAAAAATATTTAAAATGCATTTTTATCTATCTAAGAAAATTAATAAATGGATGAATGTTTAACAATTAGAAATTTGACAAGTAAGATGTTGAAATGGAAATTTTTAACAAAATGTTACAGAATGTCGTCACATAACTTTTTATCATGAAAGTATCATTTCTTTGTTGTTTTTGTTTAAAACACTATAACATAGTCGCTATGGTAACAATAACACAAAAAATGACCTGACCCCTAGCCATTTGACCCGACACCTGACCTTATGACCTGACCGGCCTGACTTACCTCCATGAGCCACATGCCCGAGGAGGACTGTGGGTTTCTGTAGGCGTAGAACACCCAGCCTCCGATACTTCCTATCAGGATCAGTAATATCACAATCACTGCTATCACAATGCCTAAAGAAAAATCTGAAAAGAAAAACCATAGCATCACTTCACCATCTAGAATCTAAATCAAATCAGCTCTGAAAATAAACATTTGTAGAGTTACCATATCACCATTAACCAGGTGACACTATCGTGTTATAATTACTCATGATAATTAAGTCACCATCATAGATAATTATGTAAGTAGGTCATACTGATATAAATAGGTCACTGTGAAGTGATAGATATTAAATTATGTCACACTACTATAAGTAGGTCATAGTAGTGATCTATTTATGTTCAAGTAGGTCATAGTAGTGATCTATTTATGTTCAAGTAGGTCATAGTAGTGATCTATTTATGTTCAAGTAGGTCATAGTAGTGACCTATTTATGTTCAAGAAGGTCATAGTAGTGACCTATTTATGTTTCAATAGGTCATGTTGAATTAAACAGGTCACCTATTATTGATACATACCTCTATTCTTGTTGTTAAGTAGGTCACAGTTCGAATTTCCTGCCTGTGAAGTAGAAACAAGGAAATATAAGGGGAGGTAACTACCTACATATAACCCATACAAGGGGAGGTAACTACTTACATATAACCCATACAAGGGGAGGTAATTAATAACCAATGTATCCCCGATCCAGTTTCATGCAAAAGACAGAAATGTTGACTTAACCAAATATACCATGCATTCATTATTGAACAAACATCATGCATCATTCCACATACAGGATCAAACAGAGATGGGTAAACCAGAACATTTCTCGACCCGAGAGTTTTAAAATTTTACTGTAACACACAGGTCTAGATTTACATTAAAGAAATTTTGTTTTTGTGAATATTCATAAGTTGCCCAAAAGTTGACTTGTTTTTCATATTTTTTTTTCTATCATTATGAAACAAAAATGTCTGAATGTCATTCGCAAAGATGCAAAAGGTAAAAATTAAATTGTATAGAATACCAGGAGCGATGATGTGTCATCAACATTGGAAATTGATAAGTAACCTAATAACTCACTTAACTAGAATCTTAGAAGATCATTATAAAGTAAGCCACATTTCAATTATACAGCAAAACCTGTCTGAACTGAGTACTGTTTATTCCGGTCTTTTATGAGATTTTTATATTTAAACACCAGTGTATATACATCTAGGTATGTAGGTTATTAGCTCCCGCTAAAAATAACCACAGTGACCTTCACCTTGACCAAAAAACCCTGAAACTTCTATTAGTTTGGGATATTATGGTCCTTTCTCAATGTTTGAAGGTTGATCAAAATCTCTCAAGGAATGAAGCCGCTAGAGGGTCGACATACTTTGGCGTTATATATACATACAAGACGGACGGAGAGGAAACCTATAGTCCCCCCTGTTTCACCAGCAGGGGACTAAAAACAGTCATTCTTTCAGTTTTAATTGAAAATATACCCCTATCCACATTAAATAGGATTTTTATTGTTGGGACCAAATTTTCACTTCGTATTATCCGAGTTATTCAAGTTTTCCCGAGTTTTCTTTACTAAGATAAAGAGAGAATTTGGCCGGGACTGACATGGTACTTCGAGTTAAGCGGGGTATTCGAGTTTTCCGAGTTCGAGTTTTCCGAGTTTTCTTTACTAAGATAAAGAGAGAATTCGGCCGGGACCAACGAGGTACTTTGAGTTAAGCGGGGTATTCGAGTTTTCCGAGTTCGAGTTAACGAAGTTCCACTGTATTTGAAACAATGGATCACATATAGTCAAGGACTATTCAAGGCCGTCAAAGGCAGGATACAAGACTTTTTCAAGCCTACACTACAAATCTATGTACCCTGTTACTGTTATCAGGGCATCACCTCCTATAGGTGTTAAAACTTTAGACCTTTATATATAATTAGTATCCTAGAAGGATGATATTAAGTTGAGCTCATTTTTGGCTCTACTGTATTTTAAGTGTCAGTTTGTATAGAAAGGTTTTAATACCTTGTGTGTCCTGTTATGGATACTATGTTACCTTACATTACAGGAGAATACTCTAGATGTAGATATCAAAATAAAGGTAACGTTTTCACTTTATATAGAGTTACTGCCCTTTGTTGAATTTTATATAAAACTTTGCCATGAGGTAAATGGATTTCTTGCAGTATTCATTTATTATGAAAACCAATACTGGAGTAAGAAGTGCTCAGTTCAGACAGGGTTCACTGTATATAGGAATGGTTTCTAAACAAATTACCATTTTAATGTACAAAAATTGTACTGTATCTATAAATAGAGCACAATAAATAGTTAATTGTAAAAAACAGAAAGGTATCAATAACATTATTGTTTGAAACAAAGTTAAGATCAATGCATCAGTCTTTACCCTAAAACAACTTCGATAATTGGTGTCTTCATGGAAAGAACTGAGGTAGAAAATTAGAGACTACTGAAAATTGTGTTACTGTTTCCTATAAGGGCTGGATTATTGGATGTTGTTAATGAAATGAAGTGAAAACAAATAATCGATGTTAGAATATGTTATTAGCTCTAGTAGAAAAAAAGCCCCTTATCACAAGTTAACTCCAGTAGAGACCAAATAAGCCCCTTATCACAAGTTAACTCCAGTAGAGACCAAATAAGCCCCTTATCACAAGTTAACTCCAGTAGAGACCAAAAAAGCCCCTTATCACAAGTTAACTCTAGTAGAGACCAAAAAAGCCCCTTATCACAAGTTAACTCCAGTAGAGACCAAAAAAGCCCCTTATCACAAGTTAACTCTTAGTAGAGACCAAAAAAGCCCCTTATCACAAGTTAACTCTAGTAGAGACCAAATAAGCCCCTTATCACAAGTTAACTCTAGTAGAGACCAAATAAGCCCCTTATCACAGGTTAACTCCAGTAGAGACCAAATAAACCCCTTATCATAAGTTAACTCTAGTAGAGACCAAATAAGCCCCTTATCACAAGTTAACTATCCTATCATTTCATCAGGATTTCTGAGCGTTTTTTATTCATTCTGATTTTGTTTAATGGTTCAGAGCCCAGTGTTGTTACTTGGTCACATACGGAATTATAATGTGAGATATCAGAGTGCAGATGAAGGTGATAAAATGTTTGTGATGAACTGTGAAAACAATCACAAAATAACTCAACATTAAGATATAAACTGTGCCAGTAATATCATTTAATGAAGCTGTATTTCAAAGATATTTCTAACCGGAATATTACCAAGGGTACCAAAAATTCTCCCGAGACAATAGGATACCTACACTCGTTAGCAACCTGTCTCAACAGATACCTAAACTCGTTAGCAACCTGTCTCAATGGATACCTACACTCGTTGGCAACCTGTCTCAATGGATACCTACACTCGTTAGAAACCTGTCTCAACGGATACCCACACTCGTTAGCAACCTGTTTCAACGGATACCCACACTCGTTAGCAACCTGTTTCAACGGATACCCACACTCGTTAGAAACCTGTTTCAACGGATACCCACACTCGTTAGAAACCTGTCTCAACGGATACCTACACTCGTTAGAAACCTGTCTCAATGGATACCTACACTCGTTAGAAACCTGTCTCAATGGATACCTACACTCGTTAGAAACCTGTCTCAACAGTTACCTACACTCGTTAGAAACCTGTCTCAACAGATACCTACACTCGTAAGAAACCTGTCTCAACGGATACCTACACTCGTTAGAAACCTCTCTCAACAGATACCTACACTCATTAGAAACCTGTCTCAACAGATACCTACACTCGTTAGCAACATGTCTCAACGGATACCTACACTCCTTAGAAACCTGTCTCAACGGATACCTACACTCGTTAGCAGCCTGTCTCAACAGATACCTACAATTGTTAGAAACCTGTCTCAACAGATACCTACACTCGTTAGCAACCTGTCTCAACGGATACCTACACTCGTTAGAAACCTGTCTCAACGGATACCTACACTCGTTAGCAGCCTGTCTCAATGGATAACTACGCTCGTTAGCAACCTGTCTCAACGGATACCTACACTCGTTAGAAACCTGTCTCAATGGATACCTACACTCGTTGGCAACCTGTCTCAATGCATACCTACACTCGTTAGAAACCTGTCTCAACGGATACCTACACTCGTTAGCAACCTGTTTCAACGGATACCCACACTCGTTAGCAACCTGTTTCAACGGATACCCACACTCGTTAGCAACCTGTTTCAACGGATACCTACACTCGTTAGAAACCTGTCTCAATGGATACCTACACTCGTTAGAAACCTGTCTCAATGGATACCTACACTCGTTAGAAACCTGTCTCAACAGATACCTACACTCGTTAGAAACCTGTCTCAACAGATACCTACACTCGTTAGCAACCTGTCTCAACGGATACCTACACTCCTTAGAAACCTGTCTCAACGGATACCTACACTCGTTAGAAACCTGTCTCAACAGATACCTACACTTGTTAGAAACCTGTCTCAACAGACACCTACACTCGTTAGCAACCTGTCTCAACGGATACCTACACTCGTTAGAAACCTGTCTCAATGGATACCTACACTCGTTAGAAACCTGTCTCAACAGTTACCTACACTCGTTAGAAACCTGTCTCAACAGATACCTACACTCGTTAGCAACCTGTCTCAACGGATACCTACACTCGTTAGAAACCTGTCTCAACAGATACCTACACTTGTTAGAAACCTGTCTCAACAGATACCTACACTCGTTAGCAACCTGTCTCAACGGATACATACACTCGTTAGAAACCTGTCTCAACGGATACCTACACTCGTTAGCAGCCTGTCTCAATGGATAACTACACTCGTTAGCAACCTGTCTCAACGGATACCTACACTCGTTAGAAACCTGTCTCAATGGATACCTACACTCGTTGGCAACCTGTCTCAATGGATACCTACACTCGTTAGAAACCTGTCTCAACGGATACCCACACTCGTTAGCAACCTGTTTCAACGGATACCTACACTCGTTAGCAACCTGTTTCAACGGATACCTACACTCGTTAGAAACCTGTCTCAATGGATACCTACACTCGTTAGAAACCTGTCTCAATGGATACCTACACTCGTTAGAAACCTGTCTCAACAGATACCTACACTCGTTAGAAACCTGTCTCAACAGATACCTACACTCGTTAGAAACCTGTCTCAACAGATACCTACACTCATTAGAAACCTGTCTCAACAGATACCTACACTCGTTAGCAACCTGTCTCAACGGATACCTACACTCCTTAGAAACCTGTCTCAACGGATACCTACACTCGTTAGAAACCTGTCTCAACAGATACCTACACTTGTTAGAAACCTGTCTCAACAGATACCTACACTCGTTAGCAACCTGTCTCAACGGATACCTACACTCGTTAGAAACCTGTCTCAATGGATACCTACACTCGTTAGAAACCTGTCTCAACAGATACCTACACTCTTTAGCAACCTGTCTCAACAGATACCTACACTCGTTAGCAACCTGTCTCAATGGATACCTACACTTGTTAGCAACCTGTCTCAATTGATACCTACACTCGTTAGCAGCCTGTCTCAATGGATACCTACACTCGTTAGCAACCTGTCTCAATGGATACCTACACTCGTTAGAAACCTGTCTCAATGGATACCTACACTCGTTAGCAACCTGTCTCAACAGATACCTACACTCGTTAGAAACCTGTCTCAATGGATACCTACACTCGTTAGAAACCTGTCTCAATGGATACCTACACTCGTTAGAAACCTGTCTCAACAGATACCTACACTCGTTAGAAACCTGTCTCAACAGATACCTACACTCGTTAGAAACCTGTCTCAACAGATACCTACACTCATTAGAAACCTGTCTCAACAGATACCTACACTCGTTAGCAACCTGTCTCAACGGATACCTACACTCCTTAGAAACCTGTCTCAACGGATACCTACACTCGTTAGAAACCTGTCTCAACAGATACCTACACTTGTTAGAAACCTGTCTCAACAGATACCTATACTCGTTAGCAACCTGTCTCAACGGATACCTACACTCGTTAGAAACCTGTCTCAATGGATACCTACACTCGTTAGAAACCTGTCTCAACAGATACCTACACTCATTAGAAACCTGTCTCAACAGATACCTACACTCGTTAGCAACATATCTCAACGGATACCTACACTCCTTAGAAACCTGTCTCAACGGATACCTACACTCGTTAGAAACCTGTCTCAACAGATACCTACACTTGTTAGAAACCTGTCTCAACAGATACCTACACTCGTTAGCAACCTGTCTCAACGGATACCTACACTCGTTAGAAACCTGTCTCAACGGATACCTACACTCGTTAGCAGCCTGTCTCAATGGATAACTACACTCGTTAGCAACCTGTCTCAACGGATACCTACACTCGTTAGAAACCTGTCTCAATGGATACCTACACTCGTTGGCAACCTGTCTCAATGGATACCTACACTCGTTAGAAACCTGTCTCAACGGATACCCACACTCGTTAGCAACCTGTTTCAACGGATACCCACACTCGTTAGCAACCTGTTTCAACGGATACCTACACTCGTTAGAAACCTGTCTCAATGGATACCTACACTCGTTAGAAACCTGTCTCAATGGATACCTACACTCGTTAGAAACCTGTCTCAACAGATACCTACACTCGTTAGAAACCTGTCTCAACAGATACCTACACTCGTTAGAAACCTGTCTCAACAGATACCTACACTCATTAGAAACCTGTCTCAACAGATACCTACACTCGTTAGCAACCTGTCTCAACAGATACCTACACTCTTTAGCAACCTGTCTCAACAGATACCTACACTCGTTAGCAACCTGTCTCAATGGATACCTACACTTGTTAGCAACCTGTCCCCATTGATACCTACACTCGTTAGCAGCCTGTCTCAATGGATACCTACACTCGTTAGCAACCTGTCTTAATGGATACCTACACTCGTTAGAAACCTGTCTCAATGGATACCTACACTCGTTAGCAACCTGTCTCAACAGATACCTACACTCGTTAGAAACCTGTCTCAATGGATACCTACACTCATTAGAAACCTGTCTCAACAGATACCTACACTCGTTAGAAACCTGTCTCAACAGAAACCTACACTCGTTAGCAACCTGTCTCAACAGATACCTACACTCGTTAGCAACCTGTCTCAATGGATACCTACACTTGTTAGCAACCTGTCTCAATTGATACCTACACTCGTTAGCAGCCTGTCTCAATGGATACCTACACTCGTTAGCAACCTGTCTCAATGGATACCTACACTCGTTAGAAACCTGTCTCAATGGATACCTACACTCGTTAGCAACCTGTCTCAACAGATACCTACACTCGTTAGAAACCTGTCTCAATGGATACCTACACTCGTTAGAAACCTGTCTCAATGGATACCTACACTCGTTAGAAACCTGTCTCAACAGATACCTACACTCGTTAGAAACCTGTCTCAACAGATACCTACACTCGTTAGAAACCTGTCTCAACAGATACCTACACTCATTAGAAACCTGTCTCAACAGATACCTACACTCGTTAGCAACCTGTCTCAACGGATACCTACACTCGTTAGAAACCTGTCTCAACGGATACCTACACTCGTTAGAAACCTGTCTCAACAGATACCTACACTTGTTAGAAACCTGTCTCAACAGATACCTATACTCGTTAGCAACCTGTCTCAACGGATAACTACACTCGTTAGAAACCTGTCTCAATGGATACCTACACTCGTTAGAAACCTGTCTCAACAGATACCTACACTCATTAGAAACCTGTCTCAACAGATACCTACACTCGTTAGCAACATATCTCAACGGATACCTACACTCCTTAGAAACCTGTCTCAACGGATACCTACACTCGTTAGAAACCTGTCTCAACAGATACCTACACTTGTTAGAAACCTGTCTCAACAGATACCTACACTCGTTAGCAACCTGTCTCAACGGATACCTACACTCGTTAGAAACCTGTCTCAACGGATACCTACACTCGTTAGCAGCCTGTCTCAATGGATAACTACACTCGTTAGCAACCTGTCTCAACGGATACCTACACTCGTTAGAAACCTGTCTCAATGGATACCTACACTCGTTGGCAACCTGTCTCAATGGATACCTACACTCGTTAGAAACCTGTCTCAACGGATACCCACACTCGTTAGCAACCTGTTTCAACGGATACCCACACTCGTTAGCAACCTGTTTCAACGGATACCTACACTCGTTAGAAACCTGTCTCAATGGATACCTACACTCGTTAGAAACCTGTCTCAATGGATACCTACACTCGTTAGAAACCTGTCTCAACAGATACCTACACTCGTTAGAAACCTGTCTCAACAGATACCTACACTCGTTAGAAACCTGTCTCAACAGATACCTACACTCATTAGAAACCTGTCTCAACAGATACCTACACTCGTTAGCAACCTGTCTCAACAGATACCTACACTCTTTAGCAACCTGTCTCAACAGATACCTACACTCGTTAGCAACCTGTCTCAATGGATACCTACACTTGTTAGCAACCTGTCTCAATTGATACCTACACTCGTTAGCAGCCTGTCTCAATGGATACCTACACTCGTTAGCAACCTGTCTTAATGGATACCTACACTCGTTAGAAACCTGTCTCAATGGATACCTACACTCGTTAGCAACCTGTCTCAACAGATACCTACACTCGTTAGAAACCTGTCTCAATGGATACCTACACTCATTAGAAACCTGTCTCAACAGATACCTACACTCGTTAGAAACCTGTCTCAACAGAAACCTACACTCGTTAGCAACCTGTCTCAACAGATACCTACACTCGTTAGCAACCTGTCTCAATGGATACCTACACTTGTTAGCAACCTGTCTCAATTGATACCTACACTCGTTAGCAGCCTGTCTCAATGGATACCTACACTCGTTAGCAACCTGTCTCAATGGATACCTACACTCGTTAGAAACCTGTCTCAATGGATACCTACACTCGTTAGCAACCTGTCTCAACAGATACCTACACTACAGAATATCAGCAATTAGACTGCCAACAGGTGTACACCATATTGTTCCTGTAACTATCCGAGGGGACCATTATCTGTTAACTCCGTCTAGGGGGAGGGACTCATTTCAGGGGAAGTTCATTTTTATCATACCCGAGATTTAAACTGCCCCAATTATAAAAATGATTTGTCGATCTCAGCATCATTATCCTATGCCATCGTTTCATTCATTTTCCAACTCGTTCTCAATGATTTTGTCTGAACAGGAATTATATTAGGATTCTGAATCATACATATCAATATTCAAAGTTTACTTTGAATTTCTAATCAGGTTTAAAACATAATTTTATGCAAAAACATTGATCTACCTAGGTTGACGCTAGCTCTACTTTGTTCTGTGTTGTTTTTTACAATGCGAAACTGGTAGATTAGGGATGGATATGATAACACAATTCTGGAATTATTTGACTTTTTCGATTTGTAATTGAGCTTTTAAAATCAGGATCAAGTACTTCACATTTTAAAATAATCTACTGATTTTTGGACTTTGTTCAATTATCAGTACATCCCTACTGCAGAACAATGGGAAATATCTTATGTTAATATTTTGACTGACCTTCATTAACATTGGCAGGCTTATCACCAGACATGGCATTACTTGTGGATAAGTATGGTTGTAATTGTTGGTTTGATTTTAGTGAGAATAGAACACCTCTATATATACCCAATCATCACAGTGAGGCTACATAGAGAAATACTAGGAGGTGACTATACACAAATGATAGGAAATACATAACCCGGCCCAGAGGGACGTTGGCCCCCACCAATCACTGACCTTTAATGGATCTCGGAAAGACTGAACTTTACTTTTATCTTATTTAAAATCTTGAAGATTACCCACATATAAATCGGGAAAACAAATCTATCAAGAAATAGGGTTAACAGACTTCAGCTTATACCAGAGGAAGCTTAAAGAAATTCAAGAAATATCCACGAAGAACTTTCTGAGTAATAGCAATAAAAAATTCAATCTAATAAAAATCAGATATTCACCATCCTCTCCGTAAACTCCGTAGTGGAAAGTGAACATCTGATTTTAATTAGATTGTAAAATATTTCAATTGGCAAGGTTCAAAAAGGCCATCTTGTTTTCAGATCAGTCACAAAATGGAATTTACAGGTGAAAATTTAGAAAGATCGCGACCCATGAAGAATTTTTTTAGAAATGAATAAAAAACTTCAACTGACAAAATTAGAAATGGTTGCTCGTTGGCTATCCTGTTTTCTGATCAGCCTAAAAATGGGAGATACAGAACAAGAGACGATGAGATTTGACAGTGATCATTCCAATGCCTCTCCAGAAATACATACAACAAGAATTGTAAATGGCAAATGGACAGAAGCCAGATGGACACCGGATGAAGAGCAATTTGAATAGCCCACTTTCTTATGGCGGTGGGCTAATAACGATACTTCTGTGTTAATTAACCTCATGTCAAACCACCACAGTACCGATCGTGTTATAACCTCGGGTCAAACCACCACAGTACCGATCGTGTTATAACCTCAGGTCAAACCACCACAGAACCGATCGTGTTATAACCTCAGGTCAAACCACCACAGTACCGATCGTGTTATAACCTCAGGTCAAACCACCACAGTACAGATCGTGTTATAACCTCGGGTCAAACCACCACAGTACCGATCGTGTTATAACCTCGGGTCAAACCACCACAGTACCGATCGTGTTATAACCTCCAATTAAACCACCACAGTACCGATCATGTTATAAGTTATAACCACAGGTCAAACCACCACAGTACCGATCGTGTTATAACCTCGGATCAAACCACCACAGTACCAATCGTGTTATAACCTCGGGTCAAACCACCACAGTACCGATCGTGTTATAACCTCAGGTCAAACCACCACAGTACCGATCGTGTTATAACCTCGGGTCAAACCACCACAGTACCGATCGTGTTATAACCTCAGGTCAAACCACCACAGTACCGATCGTGTTATAACCTAGGGTCAAACCACCACAGTACCGATCGTGTTATAACCTCGTGTCAAACCACCACAGTACCGATCGTGTTATAACCTCGGGTCAAACCACCACAGTACCGATCGTGTTATAAGTTATAACCACAGGTCAAACCACCACAGTACTGATCGTGTTATAACCTCAGGTCAAACCACCACAGTACCGATCGTGTTATAACCTCAGGTCAAACCGCCACAGTACCAATCGTGTTATAACCTCCAATTAAACCACCACAGTACCGATCGTGTTATAAGTTATAACCACAGGTCAAACCACCACAGTACCGATCGTGTTATAACCTCGGATCAAACCGCCACAGTACCAATCGTGTTATAACCTCCAATTAAACCACCACAGTACCGATCGTGTTATAAGTTATAACCACAGGTCAAACCACCACAGTACCGATCGTGTTATAACCTCGGATCAAACCACCACAGTACCGATTGTGTTATAACCTCGGGTCAAACCACCACAGTACCAATCGTGTTATAACCTCGGGTCAAACCACCACAGTACTGATCGTGTTATAACCTCCAATTAAACCACCACAGTACCGATTGTGTTATAACCTCCAATTAAACCACCACAGTACCGATCGTGTTATAACCTCAGGTCAAACCACCACAGTACCGATCGTATTATAACCTCAGGTCAAACCACCACAGTACCGATCGTGTTATAACCTCAGGTCAAACCACCACAGTACCGATCGTGTTATAACCTCAGGTCAAACCACCACAGTACCGATCGTGTTATAACCTCAGGTCAAACCACCACAGTACCGATCTTGTTATAACCTCAGGTCAAACCACCACAGTACCAATCGTGTTATAACCTCGGGTCAAACTGTCACAGTACCGATCGTGTTATAACCTCGGGTCAAACCACCACAGTACTAATCGTGTTATAACCTCAGGTCAAACCGCCACAGTACCAATCGTGTTATAACCTCAGGTCAAACCACCACAGTACTGATCGTGTTATAACCTCGGGTCAAACCACCACAGTACCGATCGTGTTATAACCTCAGGTCAAACCGCCACAGTACCAATCGTGTTATAACCTCGGGTCAAACCACCACAGTACCGATCGTGTTATAACCTCAGGTCAAACCACCACAGTATCGATCGTGTTATAACCTCGGGTCAAACCACCACAGTACCGATCGTGTTATAACCTTGGGTCAAACCACCACAGTATCGATCGTGTTATAACCTCAGGTCAAACCACCACAGTGTGTAACATGTTAAATCATCAGGTCAAACCACCATCTTTAGAATATATGTTAAATTATTGCCTGTAGGTTTCCATACTTTCTGTGTAGGGTTAAGACAGACACAGGGACCTTTTGACTGTGATCCATACTTTTTGTTTAGGGTTAGACAGACACAGGGACCTTTTGACTGTGATCCATACTTTTTGTTTAGGGTTAAGACAGACACAGGGATGTGTGAAGTCCACGTCTAAAAATAGTGATTGAGTTACCCCAGCTTTGTCACAAACTATAGCTTTAACACTGGGAGGAGATGTCTCTATGGTAACCGCCACCGATGTGGTAGCCACACTCTCCGAGGTTAGGCTTGGTACAGGTGGGCGAGGGATTCTCCTTTTTGTGGCAACTCGAGAGAGGGTTGTCGTAACAACGGGTGGCATCATGGTTTGCTGCGTGGTAGTTGTTAAGTTGGCCGTGGTTACTATTGTCGGCACTTCTGTTGTGTTCGCCGTGGCATTACACAAAGTGACATTATCAAACCCCTAATACCAGCAACAAAAAAATAAAAATAAGTAACACAAAAGTACTATTCATACCAAATATCTTCACACTGTATATATTCCTCTTTCACATTTGACATGCTATTTATAGTAACAGTGTCATTAAACATTTGCACCTTAACCCCTAGCAAGCATGCTAAAAGCAGCTTTGACAATTGAGCTTTAATTTTCCATCTGAGATATTAGGGACTATCATTTATTTATAGCACAGTGACCTTGACCTTTGACCTTGTCACTGGAATGCAAAGTAAGCTCTGTAAGTAAGCTGCCACACAACTTTTTAGTCTCGTAATAGTAGCAGAATAAAGGTACAAATAATTACCTTTGACCCACGGAGTGTTAAATATATATTTATAAGCCCACTATTTTGATAAGAAATCATAGCTAGAAGCCTGAATAAATATTAAACATTTCATGTTGCCATCACTGCAGTTGAAGTTAGAATTATTGTGTAGTACCAAAAATGTAACAGAAATACAGATATATATCAGCATCTTCAATAGAATATCCCTTCTCATGTTAATCAAGGGGTTTCTATCTGAAATCAAACACTTGTAACCGAGGGGTTTCTATCGGAAGTCAAACGCTTGTAATTGGGGGGTTCTTATCTGAAATCAAATACTTGTAATTGAGGGGTTTCTATCTGAAATCAAACATTTGTAATTGAGGGGTTTCTATCTGAAATCAAACATTTGTAATCGAGGGGTTTCTATCTGAAATCAAACACTTGTAATCGAGGGGTTTCTATCTGAAATCAAACACTTGTAATCAAGGGGTTCTTATCGGAAATCAAACACTTGTAATCGAGGGGTTTCTATCTGAAATCAAACACTTGTAATCGAGGGGTTTCTATCGGAAATCAAACATTTGTAAATGGGGGGTTTCTATCTGAAATCAAACATTTGTAATTGAGGGGTTTCTATCTGAAATCAAACACTTGTAATTGAGGGGTTTCTATCGGAAGTCAAACGCTTGCAATCGAGGGGTTCTTATCTGAAATCAAATGTTTGTAATCGAAGGATTTCTATCTTAAATCAAACATTTGTAATCGAGATGTTTCTATCTGAAATCAAATGTGTTTGCTGTTTTCCATTTAAATCGTAACAAGATTGTGTAATTAACAAAATCTAATTACTCCATTCAGAATTACCACTACACTGGTTATATATACACAAAGCTGCTGAGCTATCCCAAGGTCAAACAAATTAACGAGTGTTAGCTGTATGACAGGAGAGTAACCCAAGGTTGAATGGTCTAGTATTCTACCCCTATTGTGTCTGTATCAAAATACGAAAAATGGTACGGGTTTTATAATCTTCAAGATATCTTCTACATCCTTAAGTTGTTTTACTTAGACACAAAGACACCACAATCACTTGGACTTTGACACAGTATTATATAAAAGACTTTTAAAGGACACAATCATTGTTAGAGACCTGTAATTACAATACCCCCAAAGATAGTCAGCACTAGGAATGGAAGACTAGACTTGTGGCTGTGTCACTATTATATCCTTACAATGTAGTCATATGGATACAGAAGCAACTTCCCAATCCCAGACTCATCAACAAATACTGGACTGTTGTTGCCATGACAACAGAAAGAATGCATGAAGAAAGAATGGAGTCTATTTCTGTGCAGACAGGACTACACAATGTCTGAATTGTGGGAGGATATAAAATCACAGCTAATTGTCACTCAAAATTTCATACAAATGAATTGGAGATTAGCAGAAGATGAAAACAGAAGGCAAGTCACATGCTAAAGAAACAGACATCTAGCATAACTACACATAACTATAACTACACATAACAACACAAGTCCTCATTGGGCACCTTACAATATAAAAGAATAAGAAGCCAGTCGAGGAACTGTAAGGATTATTTATATCAATACATATATGTTCAAAAGATTTCTCACTGAATGTTTCTAGAAACCAACAAATTTATCATTTTAGTAACTCTTTTTTAGATCTTCAATGATTGGTCCTGTGATCAAGTTGATTGTTTCTGTTAGACCTTCAATGATTGGTCATGTGATCAAGTTGATTGTTTCTGTTAGACCTTCAATGATTGGTCCTGTGATCAAGTTGATTGTTTCTGTTAGACCTTCAATGATTGGTTCTGTGATCAAGTTGATTGTTTCTGTTAGAGTTCTGTGATCAAGTTGATTGTTCTCAATCTGTTAGACCTTCAATGATTGGTTCTGTGATCAAGTTGATTGTTTCTGTTAGACCTTCAATGATTGGTTCTGTGATCAAGTTGATTGTTTGTTAGACCTTCAATGATTGGTCATGTGATCAAGTTCATTGTTTGTTAGACCTTCAATGATTGGTCCTGTGATCAAGTTCATTGTTTTTGTTAAACCTTCAGTGATTGGTCCTGTGATCAAGTTAATTGTTTGTTAGACCTTCAATGATTGGTCCTGTGATCAAGTTAACTGTTTGTTAGACCTTCAATGATTGGTCATGTGATCAAGTTCATTGTTTTTGTTAAACCTTCAGTGATTGGTCCTGTGATCAAGTTAATTGTTTGTTAGACCTTCAATGATTGGTCCTTCAGAGATCAATAAATTGTTTCACGATTAAATGAAATGTATGACTGAACTCAGTATGTTTTCTAACTCATAATTATTCTAAAGATAACCTTTTCACAAACTTCTCTGATTTTTTTTTCTATTAGGCAAAGATTCCTTTTGATCCATTCATTAATATTTTACTATTTCAATTAACATTTTAGGATACATGGCCTTTGTAATGAATCTAATCTAAAATGTTCTAAAAGTTCATTTTTTTGGTAATTCCGAGGACCTGCATTCTAGCATGCGCTTTTAACTGCATATTACTTTGTGTGAATTGGCATTCTCAGGAACTGATGAAGCATGCAGACAAATTATGACAAACAATATCACCACTTCAACACTGCATGACAAACCAAACATTAAAATACAAAATAAATCAAAGTTTAGGCCACACCAAATTAATTTTCTGGAATTTGTATTTCTAAGATAGTACAGAAGAACCACAATTTAATTTCATTTCCACTTCAATGATTTTAGAAGGAGTCAATAACTCATTAGGAATATTTCAAATTTTGTATCAGAAATAGTCAAGAAATTAAGCACGTACAAAATGTACAGATTTAGATTTTCATGTTTATCAAACAATGATTATTTAAAACCTTAAACTAGTTTTTGAAATTTCTTAAATACAGAGCTGGAAATTTCCTGTTTTTTATACATCACATTTTGAATTTTAGTATTTTACTTGAGGAAATTCTGAAGAACTACACATTAATTTGGTGTGGCAAAAAACTTCTTAAAAAATATGAAACAATAGACCAGTAAATTGTTTAACGATTATTTCATAAAACACCTACAGCTAGGTAATTATTGATTTTCATTATCCATCAACACATTGTGATTATTATTATCCATCAACACATTGTGATTATTATTATCCATCAACACATTGTGATTATTATTATCCATCAACACATTGTGATTTTCATTATGCATCAACACTTTGTGATTTTAATTATCCATCAACACATTGTGATTTTTATTATCCATCAAACCATTGTGATTTTCATTATCCATCAACACATTGTGATTTTTATTATCCATCAACACAATGTGATTTTTAACTTCTATTGGATCTTGCCATCCTCTAAGAATTGAGATCTGGCCTGTTTATGTATAATGAACACGAAGGTTACAGTGTAGACAGTATAGACACTACTGATCCACACAAGCTGTTAATATAGTTCATCCACCAATAAGCTCATGCCTGGTAATAATCCACCATTTCTATTGCAGTTTTATAAACTAGAAATATGTTTTTGAACCATCTATGTCTCAGTTCCTAATTTTTGTAGCCAAGTCTATAATTTAGCCAAAGTATAAAAAACAAGAAACAAACATTTTGTTTAAGACGGCATTAATGTTCAACCCCTTATCGCTGGGTTAGGCTTACCAACTGGGCTTATTACTGAATAAATATGGTAACAACAGATACTGTATTTTTCAAAAATTTGATCAGTTGTGAGACACAAGCATACTGACACACTGGAGTAGAGTGATCTAGTCAGTGTAGAGGTATAAAGACGTACCTTTGTTGTACATCCTTTGTCTCGCCAGGTCTGCCTATTCCAGTCCACACCGTCGGAGCATCGCTGTACCTCTCCACACCATTTACAGTCGAATCCGAGCTCATCAGTGACACACATCTCACAGTCCGTGAGTAGGTTACATGCTGGTAGATTAAGTTTGATCATTAGACAATATTATACAAAGTTTTTATTTCCTTTTCTTTATTTTGTATTTACTGAAATTTTTTCTTTATTTTCTCTTTATTTTCTAACCTTCTCTGATCTCTTCTGAATTGTTTACTTTCAGATACATTTGCTCTAGCTTGTTGGATTTGTTTCCAGGAGAACAACCAGGATAATTTTTTAGACCTCTTGTAGTAGTTGGTGGCTACCTCATTGACCTTAATACAGGAGGCAAGTCCTATGACATCCTGAGCAATTGGGTGAAAGTACACAACCACAATAGCACAGGACAATGTTTAAGCTTCCATGAGAGACACAAACTGCCTTTCGGGTAGTAACCCCAGATCTTTACTGGAGATTACATTGTATAATGGACTGACCCAGCTAGCATGGCCTCAATTTAAGATAGATATAACTGTATAGTACTGTAAATGCAATTAATTTGACACACTCAATTTTATTTTTTTAAATCAATTTTAGTGCAAAACCAAATTGAAACAGATAAGCGGTATGATGAATTGTAAGTGCACCAACAATGATTTCCATGGAAACCAAGGTAGACAAGCTAACGTAATCATAATTAGCAGAATGATTCCTGTACAAAAAAATTATAAAATAAATTACATCTTACATATGTACATTCACAGAATATACTAATACATGTGATATTGTCAATTATCAACATATTTCTAGGAATAGCTTTGTTTTTGCTTAACGTCCTATTAACAGTCAGGGTCAAACAGGAATAAACAGGAAAGTAATTTATACCAGTCTTTATACTTAGTTAAATCAATGGCTTTGAGAAATACGACAAAAAGGTTTTTAGTTTTTGAGTTTGAATTTTATACTTTAAAAACTGCAAGAAATTAAAGTTGATGCAAGTAATCTTTTTTTAACTTTTAATCTGTAACTTTTAATCTGTAACTTTTAATCTGAGGGAAGGTAATCTGATAAAACATTTACAAGAATAACTTCCCTTATACAACAATAAGTGGCCTGTTTTTAAACATTTACAAGAATAACTTCCCTTATAGAACAATAAGTGGCCTGTTTTTAAACATTTACAAGAATAACTTCCCTTATACAACAATAAGTGGACTGTTTTTAAACATTTACAAGAATAACTTCCCTTAAAGAACAATAAGTGGCATGTTTTTAAACATTTACAAGAATAATTTCCCTTATAGAACAATAAGTGGCCTGTTTTTAAACATTTACAAGAATAACTTCCCATATAGAACAATAAGTGGCCTGTTTTTAAATATTTACAAGAATAACTTCCCTTATACAACAATAAGTGGCCTGTTTTTAACTGATCTGACCCACCTTACCGATGTTACTTACTTTTCTTGGGATGTAGGATGATGACGGTACCCTCTCTAACCAAGGATGTATCCACTTCTACTCGATGGTATTCGTAAATTGTTCTCCTGTTTTTACCTGGAAAATCAGCACAACTAGAGTGAGCGAACATGAACTGACTGACATGTCTCAATATTCTACCTGAGATAATATGAACTGAGAGAGATGTCTCAATATTCTACCTGAGAGAACATGAACTGACTGACATGTCTCGATATTCTACCCGAGATAATATGAACTGAGAGAGATGTCTCAATATTCTACCTGAGAGAACATGAACTGACTGACATGTCTCGATATTCTACCTGAGATAATATGAACTGAGAGAGATGTCTCAATATCCTACCTGAGAGAACATGAACTGTCTGACATGTCTCAATATTCTACCTGAGATAATATGAACTGAGAGAGATGTCTCAATATCCTACCTGAGAGAACATGAACTGACTGACATGTCTCAATATCCTACATAAGAGAACATGAACTGACTGACATGTCTCGATATCCTACCTCAGATTATCTACAGTGAGTCCCTTAATCAGCCTATTAAAATTCAGATTATGACCGAATGATCCAATGTTGTATGTTTGAGTACAAACTCATTGAAAATGTACACAACAAGTAAACTTACTACTTTATTTTTTCTAAGAAATTTAACACAGCTTTGCTATGACAGAAAATGTATCACCAAAGCCACGAGTCTGCTCCCTAAAATCTTCAAATGTATAAAATATTGCCTAATTAAGATATCAGCAGATTTTCTACAGACATCACAGAGATTCCAGTATGTACTGGATCTATACACAATACGGTCAATTCACCGCCGAAAAAATGTCTCCGTGCATAATATTGCACTTTTGAGTTCCTGTTGACTCGTGCTTGGAGATCTGGGGCAAACATTTGTACCTTTGTGTAATTCAATAGTACAACTGAGAGAATCTGCACCTCCGATAAACCTGATGATCTTTAAAATCCTGATTTGTTTTTCGATCCCTAGTGACACAAATCCATTACTCAGGATTATAGGAGAGGACTGGGTGAGAACTTCAGGCAGTAGAGGAAGTTGGCATGCTAACGAGTTAATATGTGTTAAACATGCAGAATCATCTCTCAATGTAATTCTCCAACTCCAAAACCAAAATCTTCTCTGATGTCCAGTCTCTATCTAAACCAGAATCTCTGATGTCCAGTCTCTATCTAAACCAGAATCTCTGATGTCCAGTCTCTACCTAAACCAGAATCTTCTCTGATGTCCAGTCTCTACCTAAACCAGAATCTCTGATGTAGAGTCTCTACCTAAACCAGAATCTTCTCTGATGTCCAGTCTCTACCTAAACCAGAATCTCTGATGTCCAGTCTCTACCTAAACCAGAATCTCTGATGTCCAGTCTCTACCTAAACCAGAATCTCTGATGTCCAGTCTCTACCTAAACCAGAATCTCTGATGACCAGTCTCTACCTAAACCAGAATCTCTGATGTCCAGTCTCTACCTAAACCAGAATCTCTGATGTCCAGTCTCTACCTAAACCAGAATCTATAAAGCACTCACACAACTTCATATTTTACTATTGATTCCATCCCTTCGATTGCTTTATTAAAGTTCAAATATGTGAAATGATTTATATCAAATTAAATTTTGGAGTTTTTGCTAACTGAGAACTGATGTTATTGGAATGGGTTAATGGCATATAAGATTATAAGATCACACAGGTACTATAGAAAGTCATTAACTCTGTTATTTATAAGATTATAAGATCACACAGGTACTATAGAAAGACATTAACTCTGTTATTTATAAGATTATAAGATCACACAGGTACTATAGAAAGTCATTAACCGTGTTATTTATAAGATTATAAGATCACACAGGTACTATAGAAAGTCATTAACTGTGTTATTTATAAGATTATAAGATCACACAGGTACTATAGAAAGTCATTAACCGTGTTATTTATAAGATTATAAGATCACACAGGTACTATAGAAAGTCATTAACCGTGTTATTTATAAGATTATAAGATCACACAGGTACTATAGAAAGACATTAACCGTGTTATTTATAAGATTATAAGATCACACAGGTACTATAGAAAGTCATTAACCGTGTTATTTATAATGTGGACAAGGGAACCCCAACCTTTCTGCCTTTTTTCATCTGTAGTCCTACATCAATCTATTTTCAGTAGGTTTTTCAAGTCTTAAGACATATCTCTCTATTCTCATATATAGGGATTGACTTTCTTATATGTTAATTACAAACTACAGACTTCAGAAACACATTTTCTATTTGAACTTAGTTTGAGTAAAATGGCAGCTGATAGGCTGAATGAGTTGTGTGAGTTCTAAAGATGATTATTGATTCACAACTTGATAAACATGGATATGAGTTGTCGTTGAATTTCTTACATTTCTGTATAAAAAAATTGGATTAGAGTTTTAATTTCTTGACATCAAAATTGAAATGGTCGTAATTTGATTTTTTTAGAAAAATATTCTGACCAATCAAATATCTCTATGATATCTTAGGTTTAACCAATCAAATCTTTCTATAACACCCTAGGATTATATATATAAACCAATAAACCAACCAAATCTCTCTATAATATCCTAGCTAGGATTAGCCAATCATTTACCAATCAAATCTCTCTATCATATCAGAGGATTGACCACACAAATCACTCCATAATATCTTAGGATTGACAAATCAAATCTTTCTATGATATCAAAGGATTACGGCAATCATAAACCAACTAAATCTCCCCATGAATCCTAGAATTAGCAAATCATTAACCAATAAAATCTCAATATACATATCAGAGGATTAACCAATCAAATCTCTCTATAATATCCTTGGATTAACCAATCAAATCTATAATGTTCCAGGATTGACCAATCATATAACAATCGAATCTAACTATAATATCAGAGGATTGACGAATCAAATCTCTCCATAATATCTTAGGATTGACCAATAAAACCTCTCTATAATATTTCAGTCATAACCGATTATGAACATCCTTGATATTGAAAACATGTTATGATATTAGCTGTGATATATACATGGACTTCATGATATTTAGTGATCACTATGGCAAGGGGATAGACAAAGTTGTCCATGCTCAACTGATGCTGCTGCTACAGGCTTCAAATCCTGCGGTGTCATGCTTGGGTGATCACTTTCAGGTCACATGATCTAAATCATGCTTGTCAACTGAACTAAGCATACTGTTAAGTCAAATTCACTTGTACCTTTGAATGACATGCACATGGAATTCACAGGATGCACACAGATTAACACATTATACGTATTATATCTAAATACAAATATACTGAAAAAGTTTAAGAGACTTAAAATAAATTGTTATATAACAAAGGTATGATGTTACTAAGGCCAGAAATGTAAAGTTAATATAATATTGTATAACATAGGTCTGATGTTACTAAGGCCAGAAATGTTAATAATATTTCAGGAAGATGGGTACAATCTGTACTAGGTCTTCACTTGAATATGAACAGCTACTTAAAATGGTGGTCAATCTTTACTCGGATACAAACCACTTTACATTAGATTCTAAAATGAAGGGTTCATCATCATCAAACTCCGCAATAAAAGGTATACCAGACAAGACTAGGAAACTGTTATCTCGTCCACTGTAAGTCCAGCCTCGTCCAATGTAAGTCCAGTCTCGTCCACTGTAAGTCCAGTCTCGTCCACTGTAAGTCGAGCCTCGTCCACTGTAAGTCCAGTCTCGTCCACTGTAAGTCCAGTCTCGTCCACTGTAAGTCGAGCCTTGTCCACTGTAAATCCAGCCTTGTCCACTGTAAGTCCAGCCTCGTCCACTGTAAGTCCAGCCTTGTCCACTGTAAGTCGAGCCTCATCCACTGTAAGTCGAGCCTCGTCCACTGTAAGTCCAGCCTCGTCCACTGTAAGTCCAGCCTCGTCCACTGTAAGTCCAGTCTCGTCCACTGTAAGTCCAGCCTCGTCCACTGTCAGTCCAGCCTCGTCCACTGTAAGTCCAGCCTCGTCCACTGTATAAGTCCAGTCTCGTCCACTGTATAAGTCCAGTCTCGTCCACTGTATAAGTCCAGTCTCGTCGACTGTTAGTCCAGTCTCGTCCACTGTAAGTCCGTAATAGTGGACACAAAACTTTGGTATACAATAACACATCCTTAACTACTTCCTAAATCTGTAACATTAATCCTACAAAAAAACAGCATGTGTTCTACTATTGTATGCTTTTAAATTTACTTCAGCACGTTAGTACAAACTGACAGTTAAAATTTAAAACATTTCCAGAAGGTTTCAATTCTGCATGCTTCAATGCTTGTGTATGGTTGTTGTGACAATCCAATGCTACACCATGCTGATACCTTCTGAATAGTCGGAATATTTTTGTTCTGTTCCGTTTTTTCTTGCTGTGCCTATGAAAATAATGGTGTTAATTTATTGAATTTGTTGATATCTGATCAAATACTCCAGTCGGTTAGTCTACTGAACCAACACTGAGCTTAGGGCTCTCAACAATACACAATCTAAAAATAGTAACAAGGAATACCTTATTAATATTCATCAAAATAGAACAAAATAATTCACAATATTGGTTGATCACTACAAGGGACAGAAGGAATTAAGAGTAGGTCACTTCCGACTTCGTGTCATGAAACCTAACATAAATCCAGTACATGAGAGAAGTATATCTGGGTTGGTGCCCATTTCCCTCACCCTCAGATTGAGCTTCAGATTAAACCAAAGTGCTATAAAATCTCTGCCTGCTCCAATAAATGGCTGATGACATACAATGACATCTGATGTGACAGTAATGCTGTACAACAGTATGTAACACCTTATGATGGCCAGTTAATCTCACTGTGACCTGAAATTCAGGGGAATAAGAATTGTGTCCACAACAAAATAATTCATCACCATCACCATGGAGATAGACATCTGTTATATACACCCATCACCATGGAGATATACATCTGTTATATACATCATCACCATGGAGATAGACATCTGTTATATATACCATCACCATGGAGATATACATCTGTTATATACACCCATCACCATGGAGATAGACATCTGTTATATACATCATCACCATGGAGATAGACATCTGTTATATACACCCATCACCATGGAGATAGACATCTGTTATATACACCCATCACCATGGAGATAGACATCTGTTATATATACCCATCACCATGGAGATATACATCTGTTATATACACCCATCACCATGGAGATATACATCTGTTATATACACCCATCACCATGGAGATATACATCTGTTATATACACCCATCACCATGGAGATATACATCTGTTATATACACCCATCACCATGGAGATGGACATCTGTTATATACACCCATCACCATGGAGATGGACATCTGTTATATACACCCATCACCATGGAGATATACATCTGTTATATACACCCATCACCATGGAAATATACATCTATTATATACACCCATCACCATGGAGATATACATCTGTTATATATACCATCACCATGGAGATAGACATCTGTTATATACACCCATCACCATGGAGATAGACATCTGTTATATATACCCATCACCATGGAGATATACATCTGTTATATACACCCATCACCATGGAGATATACATCTGTTATATACACCCATCACCATGGAAATATACATCTATTATATATACCCATCACCATGGAGATATACATCTGTTATATACACCCATCACCATGGAGATATACATCTGTTATATACACCCATCACCATGGAAATATACATCTATTATATACACCCATCACCATGGAGATATACATCTGTTATATATACCATCACCATGGAGATATACATCTGTTATATATACCATCACCATGGAGATAGACATCTGTTATATACACCCATCACCATGGAGATGGAAGTATATGCCACATACACCTGTCGCCATGGAGATGTACATCTGTCATGTATAACTAGATGATCCAAACACATATTAGTGAACTGTTCCTACAAATTCAGCAGACTGGAAATCTGACATGATTACAGGTCCAATCTAATCAGTAATCAATTTTCACTACATAGAGAACAACCGGCTAACAGGATTAGGCCTTCCTGTGGCCGATAACATGATATTTCTGAATCTCTGTGAAGATGGAAGTGCTAAAATCTTATCTCCAAGCATATCTCAAAACCTGTATCTAAATACTCAGCTCCATCACTCCATTACACCTGACATATCAATCAAAGAAGTGTATATTTCACGTAATGTAATTTACGTAGCCTGTGTCCTTCCCTGATCATATGGAAGGTAAGGAGGTCACCACTGTGTTATATTTAAAGTTAAGTAGGAAAGGATGAAAGCTAAACTGATCAATTCACAGACAAATTATCAAATTTCTGGTGACCATAGAAAGTTTTCTTCCTGAGCCTTTTTTATCCTAATTTGACAGAAATATATGAAGTGTGTCCTAAGTAGTACTTTTTCTTGTTCCTGACTTCACTATTTTCAAAGTTGATGACTTGTGTGAGAATATAAACAGCACTTAATTAGGAGGTCAACATACCACTGACATCAAATCAGCCATTTCTCTATCAGCCAGTATTTATGACATATTGTTACAATTATCCTTTGAAATTTTCCCAAAGGTCAAGGTCACCAGATTATGATCTCCATAACTGGTTACATGGATATTGACAATTACCCTTTGACCCTGAGTCTTAAAGGAAAAGTCTTTTCATGAAAGTTTATCTTCAAATATGCTTCTTTTCCAATAACAAGCATACTGGGTTTTGCTAAAACAATACATATCCCCTACTGGCCCCTGCTAAATATAGTAACATTGACCTTGACCTTGATCCAAAAACCCTGAAACTCGAACTTTTCGAGACATTTTGGTAATTTATCATTGTGTGTAGCTTGATAAAAAGAACTCTTCAAGGAATGAAGCTGCAAGAGTGCTGTCGAACTCTGGTGTTAGGTACATACCACACGGAGGACGGAGTGGAGACATATTGTTCCCCCTTTTTCACTGATAGGGGACCAATAACAACTAAAATACACTTAAAGTACAGACTGTCTGCCTCATCAGATTTCAATAGCATTTATTTCACATGAAGAAAGAATGCCTAGCAAAATAGCAACATCTACCAATAATGTTTATTGAATCTGTTTAGCCGTCTAGCGATTTTCCTGTGTGATTCTAAAAAATTACAGCACAAAACCTCAAAACAAGATTGTCACAGCTTCAGGACATCCTTTCAATCTATCTCCATGTAAGAAGCTATTAAATTAATACGACTTCTCTAAAAGATTTTTAACAGCAATCCTCCTAGACTTAAAGCATCATCTTTCATTTTTACAGTCTGTTTCTATTTACTGATTAAAGAAAGGCCATCCGGAGAGGAGGTGATTTAACCAGGGCATTAAATAAGCGAGAAGCGTAGATTTTAAGTGACAGATTCTGATTGGCTCTTTCCTCTTGGCAGCCATTTTGTCCAGGTCTATATCCTGTGATGAGAGGGAACAGGAGTGACATACACTATTTCGGAGAATTTCCGCGTTGAATCACCCACAAATGTGTCTACGTTTAGGATCAGATTACTGGTAATCAAACTTCGGATTTGGAATAATGTTTTTGTCTCGTGTTTCCTACACTACCATGCCTCCAGGGTAGGCAGCCAATTTTCTTCTAAAGTCCAAGTGTGAATTATAACCTAAAATCTATTGTAAAAATTTATCAAGGACAAACATTCAATTTCCTGAGAATTATTTATTTTACACGACAGACATATACAGTAAATAGCAAGAATGCAATTATTTTTTCCCAAATCTAAATTTTAGTTAAAAACAGGCTGAGATTGTTTACAAGGACAGATGTTTGATGATTTATATACCACAAAAATAAATCTCTCAACCATTATTTCTGGGAAACTGATTTCATGTTTTATTACTAAATAAAAGTTTTGATACAATGCCACCACAAATGTCATAAAAATTTCCCTGTGGTTTTGTCGATCTAGAAATTTGTAAACAAGACCTATGACCACTAATGAGGTCTTGTTTGATGAAGATTTACACAAACACTATTTTGAATCTGATTAAAATTGCCATAAAATGTGTTTATTGTTTCTTCGTTGAAATTCATTATACTGCAAATATATATTCATGCCATATCAATAAGTAATTCATCAATAAATTTACTAAAAATCCCATTCTGTCGTCTGCTAGAGTCTGAAAGTGAAAGTTCTTTAAAACAGCTTGTTCCTCGCGTACAACAGATTGTCGAGTCAACTAATGCCTTTTCTCAGGTTATGGAATCCCCACATAGCAACCCCGAGCAGTATCTCTACTTCTAATCAATTGACACTTCAAACCCAAGGTTTCTTCGCGAGTCCTACTTTCAATTCATTCGTGTTCAATTTCCACAGCTAAACATGGCAGCCGAGCGCATCACTTACGGTTTCCATGAATATGATGTCACACAATTTCATAGTTCACAGGGAAATGGCTTTGCTACAGTTTATCAACTTAAAAAGTATTTTGCATATGTTTAACGTCAAATACATTAAATTAAACATTAAAAGTAATGAAACGTTTTGGTAAATATGTTCTTCAACGTGATACTTTTCAAAAAATCTTTAGTCATGTGACATATATTTATATCAAGGTAATCTGTAAGATTTTCAAACAGTTCTTCAATTCTGGTTAGAGTTAATTTTTTAAAACATGATTTTTATGAAATTTCTGAAATTTAGCTTACCACTCTATGTATTTTTCCGTCTGAGTAGACGGCCATATCGTAGCTTATTTAAGCACTAAACTGCCTTCCTTGGAAAGTTATGGTCCTATTATTCACACAGGATTGCAGACAAATTGCATAATACACGTTATGATAAATTTTTAGTACAATGCCCAATGGATAACTGAATAGTACATATCAACAGAGTTGATTTCAAAAAGAGGCTAAGACGAGAAAAGTACACAATGGACACCAGATTGACACGGTTATTTTTAGATAATTTTCCAAATGAATTTTTCTCTATCCTGCTGAAATATGCAAACCTGACAAAGTGTTTTATACAAGATTTCATTCAGAAATAATTTGTTTGTATCAAAGTAGACGTACGATATGACTAATCCATACTTTCTCAATTCGTGATAGATACAAATCTGTTGTCCATCAGAATTGTGGTCGTAAACATGGCAGCCATGCTTAGAGTTTGTTGTTCAATTTCCTACCTTTTTGTTTTAACATAACATAGTCTATAAACATTTGTTGTTGTCCCCCAATACGCCTACGCCTGGTAATAAGCCCACACATATCTATACGCCTGGTAATAAGCCCACACATATCTATACGCCTGGTAATAAGCCCACACATATCTATACGCCTGGTAATAAGTCCACACATATCTATATACCTGGTTATAAACCCACACATATCTATATACCTGGTAATAAGCCCACACATATCTATATACCTGGTAATAAGCCCACACATATCTATATATACCTGGTAATAAGCCCACACATATCTATATACCTGGTAATAAGCCCACACATAACTATATACCTGGTAATAAGCCCACACATAACTATATACCTGGTAATAAGCCCACACATATCTATAAGCCTGGTAATAAGCCCACACATATCTATATACCTGGTAATAAGCCCACACATATCTATACGCCTGGTAATAAGTCCACACATATCTATATACCTGGTTATAAACCCACACATATCTATATACCTGGTAATAAGCCCACACATATCTATATACCTGGTAATAAGCCCACACATATCTATATATACCTGGTAATAAGCCCACACATATCTATATACCTGGTAATAAGCCCACACATAACTATATACCTGGTAATAAGCCCACACATAACTATATACCTGGTAATAAGCCCACACATATCTATAAGCCTGGTAATAAGCCCACACATATCTATATACCTGGTAATAAGCCCACACATATCTATAAGCCTGGTAATAAGCCCACACATATCTATATACCTAGTAATAAGCCCACACATATCTATATACCAGGTAATAAGCCCACACATATCTATATACCTGGTAATAAGCCCACACATATCTATATACCTGGTAATAAGCCCACACATATCTATATACCTGGTAATAAGCCCACACATATCTATATACCTGGTAATAAGCCCACACATATCTATACGCCTGGTAATAAGCCCACATATATCTATAAGCCTGGTAATAAGCCCACACATATCTATATACCTGGTTATAAACCCACACATATCTATATACCTGGTAATAAACCCACACATATCTATAAGCCTGGTAATAAGCCCACACATATCTATAAGCCTGGTAATAAGCCCACACATATCTATAAGCCTGGTAATAAGCCCACACATATCTATACGCCTGGTAGTAAGCCCACACATATCTATAAGCCTGGTAATAAACCCACACATATCTATATACCTGGTAATAAACCCACACATATCTATATACCTGGTAATAAGCCCACACATATCTATATACCTAGTAATAAGCCCACACATATCTATAAGCCCGGTAATAAACCCACACATATCTATATACCTGGTTATAAACCCACACATATCTATATACCTGGTAATAAGCCCACACATATCTATATACCTGGTTATAAACCCACACATATCTATATACCTGGTAATAAACCCACACATATCTATATACCTGGTTATAAACCCACACATATCTATATACCTAGTAATAAGCCCACACATATCTATAAGCCCGGTAATAAACCCACAAATATCTATATACCTGGTTATAAACCCACACATATCTATATACCTGGTAATAAGCCCACACATATCTATATACCTGGTAATAAGCCCACACATATCTATATACCTGGTTATAAACCCACACATATCTATATACCTGGTAATAAGCCCACACATATCTATATACCTGGTAATAAGCCCACACATATCTATAAGCCTGGTAATAAGCCCACACATATTTATATACCTGGTAATAAGCCCACACATATCTATATAAGCCTGGTAGTAAGCCCACACATATCTATACGCCTGGTAGTAAGCCCACACATATCTATACGCCTGGTAATAAGCCCACACATATCTATACGCCTGGTAGTAAGCCCACACATATCTATACGCCTGGTAATAAGCCCACACATATCTATAAGCCTGGTAGTAAGCCCACACATATCTATACGCCTGGTAGTAAGCCCACACATATCTATACGCCTGGTAATAAGCCCACACATATCTATAAGCCTGGTAGTAAGCCCACACATATCTATATAAGCCTGGTAATAAGCCCACACATATCTAATGAAATTCAGTAAAAATGATGATGAACAATACATGATGAGTCATTACCCTGCATTTATAGCCATACCTCACTTTGAGTAAAAGATTATGTGTTGACCTTCGGGTTGGATAAACTCAATTGATTACTGAACAGCCTTGTATTGTCTAATGGCCTTGACCTACAATCTCCTGTCCTTATTGAACAGCCTTGTATTGTCTAATGACCTTAACATACAAACTCCTGTCCTTACTGAACAGCCTTGTATTGTCTAATGGCCTTGACCTACAATCTCCTGTCCTTATTGAACAGCCTTGTATTGTCTAGTGGCCTTGACCTACAAACTCCTGTCCTTACTGAACAGCCTTGTATTGTCTAGTGGCCTTGACCTACAAACTCCTGTCCTTACTGAACAGCCTTGTATTGTCTAATGGCCTTGACCTACAATCTCCTGTCTATACTGAACAGCCTTGTATTGTCTAGTGGCCTTGACCTACAAACTCCTGTCCTTACTGAACAGCCTTGTATTGTCTAATGGCCTTGACCTACAAACTCCTGTCCTTACTGAACAGCCTTGTATTGTCTAATGACCTTGACATACAAACTCCTGTCCTTACTGAACAGCCTTGTATTGTCTAGTGGCCTTGACCTGCAAACTTCTGTCCTGACTGAACAGCCTTGTATTGTCTAATGACCTTGACCTACACACTCCTGTCTATACTGAACAGCCTTGTATTATCTAATGGCCTTGACCTACAATCTCCTGTCCTTACTGAACAGCCTTGTATTGTCTAATGGCCTTGACCTACAAACTCCTGTCTATACTGAACAGCCTTGTATTGTCTAATGGCCTTGACCTACAAACTCCTGTCCTGATTGAACAGCCTTGTATTGTCTAGTGGCCTTGACATACAAACTCCTGTCCTTACTGAACAGCCTTGTATTGTCTAATGGCCTTGACCTACAAACTTCTGTCCTTACTGAACAGCCTTGTATTGTCTAGTGGCCTTGACATACAAACTCCTGTCTATACTGAACAGCCTTGTATTGTCTAATGGCCTTGACCTACAAACTTCTGTCCTGACTGAACAGCCTTGTATTGTCTAATGACCTTGACCTACAAACTCCTGTCTATACTGAACAGCCTTGTATTGTCTAATGGCCTTGACCTACAAACTTCTGTCCTGACTGAACAGCCTGGTATTGTCTAATGACCTTGACATACAAACTCCTGTCTATACTGAACAGCCTTGTATTGTCTAATGACCTTGACCTACAAACTCCTGTCTATACTGAACAGCCTTGTATTGTCTAATGACCTTGAACTACAAATTCATGTCTTTACTGAACAGCCTTGAATTGTCTAATGACCTTGACATACAAACTCCTGTCCTTACTGAACAGCCTTGAATTGTCTAATGACCTTGACATACAAACTTCTGTCCTGACTGAACAGCCTTGTATTGTCAAATGACCTTGACATACAAACTTCTGTCATGACTAAACAGCCTTGTATTGTCTAATGGCCTTGACCTACAAATTTCTATCCTTACTGAACAGCCTTGTATTGTCTAATGACCTTGACATACAAACTCCTGTCCTTACTGAACAGCCTTGTATTGTCTAGTGGCCTTGACCTACAAACTCCTGTTTATACTGAACAGCCTTGTATTGTCTAATGGCCTTGACCTACAAACTCCTGTCTTTACTTAACAGCCTTGTATTGTCTAATGGCCTTGACCTACAAACTTCTGTCCTGACTGAACAGCCTTGTATTGTCTAGTGGCCTTGACCTACAAACTTCTGTCTATACTGAACAGCCTTGTATTGTCTAATGACCTTGACATACAAACTCCTGTCCTTACTGAACAGCCTTGTATTGTCTAGTGGCCTTGACCTACAAACTTCTGTCTATACTGAACAGCCTTGTATTGTCTAATGACCTTGACATACAAACTTCTGTCCTTACTGAACAGCCTTGTATTGTCTAATGGCCTTGACCTACAAACTTCTGTCCGGACTGAACAGCCTTGTATTGTCTAATGGCCTAATGTGAATTATGTATGTGAAGAATTTTAAACAAACTACGATTTAATCAAATTTAGAAAGATGTAGTATGATGCTGAATGGATAACAAAAATGTAATATTGATTGATGAAAATAAACATAAACAATTTGCAATAGAAGACTTCTAACATCTTGTCGTGTTATTTCAGATTGATTTTACCAGGGGATTTCAATGATTTCAATACATACACGATGTCAGTGTTATTCATTAATAGCCTACTTTCCCTACAAATGGAACATGTAGAATCCCAAAACTATTTCCATGGTGATACCATTATTCATCACAGGGTTGACAGGGTTTGTCTTAAAATTCCAGTAATGATGCCTATAAAGAGTTAATTTTCTGTTTTTGTGGTTATGTAGATATTCCTCTGATACACAGCACCATGTCTACAATAGTCTGTAAAAAGTAAATTTGTAGTGGGGAAGCCATAAAAGGCAAGTTTGGCACACGTTAACTACAATCACAAGATTTATGACGAAGCCATACGCTGTTTAAGATATACGTAGAATTTATTACCATGGATAGAAGGAAAGGGATTCTGGAATCACATTACAATAAAAACATTTTCCAAATCCAAAAATAAACTTGAGGAACTTATTCCGAGCATTCACACAATCCATTTATCTTCATTTCTTTAAGATCTAATCTAAAGTATATTTAGTAAAATATTTTTTCCCCTATAATGATGCCATATATAGCCAAACACATGTATAAAATGGTGTGTTTTCTGTAGGGAGACACCAGGCATTGGAATCAATATTACAAACCTGCCAGACCTTCCCGCCATCTCCATTGAATTAGGGAGTTTACCTTGTCTGTGATAATTGGCCTGTAAAGATTTCTCTTACTTTTCCTTGTCCACAGAGCCTCAGTTTGGACAAGATAACAATAACTATAACAATAGCGTGACTTTATAGTGAGTTTGATCATTAACTCCTGAATTCAGTAAAATTTTGGTAACTTTTCCTATAAACAATGAAACAAACATCCACTGGAGTTACAGGGCCATAAACGCTATGATTCTCTGCAAATAATTGGTGTGTTAAAATCTATCTCTCAAAAGTAGGTCTGAGGTCACATATATATTGCCCTATCTCATTTGATTAACATACTGTGACCAAGGTTAAATGTTTTTTAAAGTAGGTCAAAGATCAAGGTTAAGATCAGCAGCTTCCGAGATGTAACACATCTTGTCATAAAAACTTTAACCTAGCTGTCTACGGACAACACCAACGACGCCATGGGGTGTAGTAATAACTCACCTGGACTTTGTCCCAGTGAGTTAACAACCAACTTCATATTTTCTCATTTTTTTAAAAGTAAAATTTTTCAACTTAGCTCTATCTTTGTCTTCAAGGCAATAAAACCAGCAGGAATATCCAATCAGCTTATCTGTTGTCTGATGTCATAAAAGTCATGTCCATCATCATATGACATCATAATATGTTACACGAGTTTACGTACAGAAACATTACCTAATGTTTGTACAATAACACTTCAATCCTACGACACACTAACACTACTTACCGTTAACAGATGAGTCGATGTAATTAAATGTTCGTACGATAATAATCCTACGACACACTAACACTACTTACCGTTAACAGACGAGTCGATGTAATTAAATGTTCGTACGATAATAATCCTACGACACACTAACACTACTTACCGTTAACAGACGAGTCGATGTAATTAAATGTTCGTACGATAATAATCCTACGACACTCTAACACTACTTACCGTTAACAGACGAGTCGATGTAATTAAATGTTCGTACGATATTAATCCTAAGACACATTTACACGACTTAACGTTAACAGACGAGTCGATGTAATTAAATGTTCGTACGATAATAATCCTACGACACACTAACACTACTTACCGTTAACAGACGAGTCGATGTAATTAAATGTTCGTACGATAATAATCCTACGACACACTAACACTACTTACCGTTAACAGACGAGTCGATGTAATTAAATGTTCGTACGATAATAATCCTACGACACTCTAACACTACTTACCGTTAACAGACGAGTCGATGTAATTAAATGTTCGTACGATAATAATCCTACAACACACTAACACTACTTACCGTTAACAGACGAGTCGATGTAGTAAGCGTCGGACAGACCAATCTTCACCGGGTGGCTTGCTTTGTTTATCTCACTGATGGGAAGGGGAAGCTGGCAAAATTATCAGAATTATGGTTACAGTTTTATAAAATACAAGTTGAAGACATGTATTGACGGCTTCAAACAATGAAAGGCATAGTTCTTATCGTTTAACATTCAATTAGATTCCTTCCTCAGTGGAAAGATCCTGTATCACATTACAAAGTTATTTTTAGAAAAACAGCTGATTGATATAAAACTCTAAAATGATGATATTCTCACTCAATCACCCTTTCCTTGGTGGTATATGTCAAAACATGTAGGACACCTGTAAGAAGTTATGATGTCACAATTGAATGATGGGAAGATCCTAAATCGGTTCTAATGACAACCGCCATACATCAGTGTCCTTTAGATGTTTGTTGAATCTAAAATCGTATTCATCTGCAAAATCTAGCCCCTGTCAACAAGTAAGCCCCCTTTTTCCTTTTTGCAGAATCAATTTAAAACGGCAAGTTTATGTCAGGTTCATAAAGAAGACCTCAAAAATGTTTAATACTAAAGTTTTAAACCAGCGATGGGAGGGGGTTATGAGAATAAATACGATACTAAAGTTTTACACTACATAGGGGAGGTTTTTTTTGAGAATAAATATAGTTCTACAGTGGGCAGGCTTATTACAGAACAAAGAAATAACATCTGTAATTTCACAGAACACCAGTAGATATGGGAGGGCTTATTACAGTAACATCTGTAATTTCACAGAACACCAATAGATATGGGAGGGCTTATTACAGTAACATCTGTAATTTCACAGAACACCAATAGATATGGGAGGGCTTATTACAGTAACATCTGTAATATCACAGAACACCAATAGATATGGGAGGGCTTATCATTAGGCTGTGGATTATTGACAGATTGATATGGTGAAATACATGACCACTCACCTTTTTATATATAAATTTTATTGTGCCATTTTCATACAGCTGTGTTTGGAATACAAATGGATTTGCTGAAATGATAAACGATTTTATATACATAATATCACTATTACTGACACCAGCAACATTACACCTATTGTGTGAGAACACAAAGATCCTAAATTGTATGAAAACAATGATATTTCACAAAGTCAGGGTGATACTGTGTAACACTAGAACATTGTTAGCTGTTATATGTTAGCGAGGCCCTGTTGTGTGGCAATATATCCCCAATAATCATCATCTGGGAAGCCATCTGCCCATATCACTCAAGTTGACGTTTGACATTTGGACTTCAAAGACAATCGCAAAATATACCTCATACATTCACTATCATGTGTCTCTTGTTTCTATCCATTTCTATATTTGGTGTTTTATTCAAACCATAAATAGCTCCTCAACTAAGAGACAGAGTCATTATAGTCATATATCCTTTTTGTCTCTATTTTTGTACACAACTGACCTTGACCTTTGACTCAGTGAACTTTGGTCTTCATGTATAATTCCAACCAACTTTGATTCATATTGTCATAACATTTTCTTCAGTAAAAAAAAATATATTTGACAATGACCTATGACCCAGTGACCTTGACCTTTGGTCAGTTGACTTCTTTTTTATTCATTCCGACCAACTTTGCTCCATCCTTCATAACAAAATATTCATCATTAAAAATATATAATATTTGACCCTGAACTTTGACCTGGTGACCTTGACCTTTAGTCATTTGTCTCCTTGTTCAATACTGACCAACTTTGCTTCATTATGTTCCATAAAAGTGTTAATTCATCAGTTAAAAGATTCAAAATTGACCTTTGACCTTTGAATCTAATGATTTTGATTTTGATTTTTTACTTCAGTTTGTATTTCATATATAAGGCAAGACAGGAGATACGGGACCGGAGATACAGACCCGAGATACCTGACCAGATATACCGGACTGGAGATACAGGACTGCATGGAGATACGGTCCATGGACCCGAGATACGGGACTGGAGACACAGGACCAGAGATACGGACCGTAGATACCGGACCAGAGATACCGTCCATAGACTGGAGATACGGGACTGGAGAAACCGGACTGGAGACACGGGACTGGAGACACGGGACCAGAGATACCGGACTGGAGACACGGGACCAGAGATACCGGACCGGAGATACCGGACTGGAGACACGGGACCGGAGATACCGGACTGGAGACACGGGACCGGAGATACCAGACTGGAGACACGGGACTGGAGACACGGGACTGGAGACACGGGACCAGAGATACCGGACTGGAGACACGGGACCAGAGATACCGGACTGGAGACACAGGACCGGAGATACCGGACTGGAGACACGGGACCAGAGATACCGGACTGGAGACAAGGGACCAGAGATACCGGACTGGAGACACGGGACTGGAGACACGGGACTGGAGACACGGGACCGGAGACACGGGACTGGAGACACGGGACTGGAGACACAGGACCGGAGATACCGGACTGGAGACACAGGACCGGAGATACCGGACTGGAGACACGGGACTGGAGACACGGGACCAGAGATACCGGACTGGAGACACGGGACTGGAGACACGGGACCGGAGATACGGGACCGGAGATACCGGACTGGAGACACAGGACCAGAGATACCGGACTGGAGACACGGGACTGGAGACACGGGACCGGAGATACGGGACCGGAGATACCGGACTGGAGACACGGGACCAGAGATACCGGACTGGAGACACGGGACCAGAGATACCGGACAGGAGACACAGGACCAGAGATACCGGACTGGAGACACGGGACTGGAGACACGGGACTGGAGACACGGGACTGGAGACACGGGACCGGAGATACCGGACTGGAGACACGGGACCAGAGATACCGGACTGGAGACACAGGACCGGAGATACCGGACTAGAGATACCGGACTGGAGACACGGGACTGGAGACACAGGACCGGAGACACGGGACTGGAGACACGGGACTGGAGATACCAGACTGGAGACACGGGACCGGAGATACCGGACTGGAGATACCGGACTGGAGACACGGGACCGGAGACATGGGACTGGAGACACGGGACTGGAGACACGGGACCGGAGACACGAGACTGGAGACACAGGACTGGAGACACGGGACCGGAGATACCGGACTGGAGATACCAGACTGGAGATACCAGACTGGAGACTTGGGACCAGAGATACCGGACTGGAGATACCGGACTGGAGACACGGGACGGGAGACATGGGACCCCAATAAATGATTTGATACTGTTACCTAGATTTGTACTGTTGGTGTTACTTACTGTGGTACTGTTACCTAGATTTGTACTGTTGGTGTTACTTACTGTGGTAGTGTTACCTAGATTTGTACTGTTGGTGTTACTTACTGTGGTACTGTTACCTAGATTTGTACTGTTGGTGTTACTTACTGTGGTACTGTTACCTAGATTTGTACTGTTGGTGTTACTTACTGTGGTACTGTTACCTAGATTTGTACTGTTGGTGTTACTTACTGTGGTACTGTTACCTAGGTTTGTACTGTTGGTGTTACTTACTGTGATTCTGGTCCTGAAGGTATATATCACTCCATTCTACTATAAACATGTCATCTGAAAAAAACGATATTGTCTCATTAGACATATTCATGATGCAAAAAAAATTATGTATCTAAAATTCTCAAAAATTAGTTTTTTCCTCACATGTTATATATATCTTTGGCATTGTAATTGACAATAAATACAGAAACAGGTAGTCATGGTGTCACAAAGACCTTCCAGTCCTTCATCACTCAGTAGTGAAGAAGTTAACCATTATATTGTTTTAAGAGTTTAACATAACCTTTGACCCTTTAAACTTAACATCACTTTTTAGTTCAGTTGCCTCATACCCTAAAACAGACACAGGGAAAACCACCTGTTATTTCAAAACTTTATAATGCACAGTAAAGAAATCTACATGTTTACATAGACAATGGTGTTACTGAACTAGTCATATAGTGAATGACTGTGGATATTGGTTACTTCAACACTCAAGGAGTCATCAAACTTTGAATCTGAAAAACACCTCTGTCAATGGTGATAATCAGTAAATCACCTCTGTCATTGGCCTTGGTGATAGTCAGTAAATCACCTCTGTCAATGGTGATAATCAGTTTTCCATTGTCCACTATAAGACACTAGACTGGTTTCACATCTCAATTCTAAACTCTTCAATGGATTCCATGGTGAAGTCTTACCCTCTCCCGCCCCAAACACCGTAAACCCATCCAACCCTCTGCCCCAATTTTTTATCCATCCCGCCCCAAACACCGTAAACCCATCCAACCCTCTGCCCCAATTTTTTATCTCTCCCGCCCCAAACACCGTAAACCCATCCAACCCTCTGCCCCAATTTTTTATTTATACAACATTATTACCAGCAATAATTGGATCATGTCGATGATGGGTTTAATTTGTTACATCAAGGTAGCAATAAGACTGTCATGTTAACAGTGTTAACCAATCATCAAAGATACACCGGTTCTTAAAGTGACGATGTAATATCATTGACGTAGAATCCTTTACCCCTGTGACACCTTAAGTACAGTTACAAGGTAGATGATTTAGGCGTACAAACTTGTCAAAATTTCATATTAACACACAGAGCTTTCATGTCAATTTCACTCAATACAATTTACTTTCCCAAAAAGCGTAGTAGTTTTGTTTTTCAATTGAATTTTCTGTGAACATGGTATTCCCTGATGTGTCTGATTGTTTTAGGAAGAACATTCATTAGACAATGTTGAGGAAATCAATCATCATTTGCTGACTGGATGATTTAATTTCTGTTTTCAAATTTTTGTGAAGAATTGAGATTAAGAACATGTCATTACTAAAACGATTGTGTTTCAATGTTGACTTCTAAAGCTACCTTTAATCCCTTGTATCTGTACCCAGTTTACACCAAGAGAGTCTACACTGCATCAGTATATGTGGAATATACAGGATGTTCAAATCAATGTTATAAGAAACATAGTTCTGACTTCATGAATCACAAACCTGTTTTATATACTGAAGTTCTTAGTTAAATGAGCAAATCAATTTCATATGTCAAAGTAGATTTTTATTGTAGGCATGGACAACATTTCTAAAATCAGTTTGTACTGTTTTAAGAGAGTTCTCGTTAATTGCCAAAATTGACCACAATGTCTAACTATTAACAGTAAAGTGAAATATTATAAATATACTTTGATGTAATGTATACCATATATGGTAAAATGTCTGGGTATCTCAGTGTTACCCTGATATGGTTTTAATGGTCGATATTCTTTCTGAGAGACAGAGATATAGACAATATTCTGAAGGTTGGTGTGACCACTTAACACTAACAAGTAACACATGACTGGGTTTGATCCCTGATCGGACGTGAAAAGGTATGGGGTCCCCTGCCCGACCACGTGGGTTTTCACCGGGTACTCCGGTTGAGCTCCAACAGTAAGACCCCTCATGCACTTCCATCCAGGACAACAAGCAATTAGCATGATTAATATTTACTTGATATAACTTGTTTCACAGTTGTTGTAAAATAAATAAAGGTTACATTTCAACACTTGATACATACTGTAGTTTCTGTTCCTCCCTGTGGTGAGACAAACCATGGCACTTAACAGTTTGATTTCAGTAGTAAGACACAATAACCTTGACTGGGATAGACTGACCTTGGCTACATGACTGTGACCTTGGACATTTGATAGACTGACCTTGACATTATGGCTGTGATCTAGCCATCATGTAGGTGACCTTGGAATTTGACTTGTAACAATTTAACCTTGCAAGCATGACTTTGACCTTGAACATATGTCAAAACCTTATATATGACTGGCTAAGTAACAGCTTGGCAACCTTTAGTTATAAAATGAGTATCTTATAATTTTACGACATGATGGGTACTTCCATATCTTACTGAGCCCCGTCTTTGTCTATACCAATATAAGGAGTAATCAATATGAGAGGGCACCTGTAAATCATCTTAAAGTCTTGATCCTATCTCATCACAATCTATTCTTTTCCAAATAAAATAATTTCTTAGAAGGAGCCTGAACATAAAGCAGATAAGATTGTATACACAGTAGAGTTAATGACAGCCCGAGATACTTGGGAATTGGCACTTCGCCACGCAGACGAAGCAGCTCGTCACTGAGATACAGATTTAGAGAAAGTTTTATTTTGTGTTGTTAAATGTAAATTACAGTAATCACAGCCCAACTCGAGCCCCCACATGTAGTGTGTTATAATGTCGTTAACTATAAACACGGTATCTCTTCCTTGTTTATCTTTAATCAATTCACGTCCTCGTCGCCGATATGTTCTCGTCTAATTCCAGTTATTGAACCAATTACTGAGTGAGCGATACTGAAATCTGATTACATGTGGTACCGAGCCCGTGACAAACAGGAAAACATTGGTCCAACAAGAATCTTACCATTTCTCTTATGGAATCTTGAAACAAAATCAAACCATCTCAATTTCTTTGGCCACTTATAAACATTTAAACAGAAAGACAATTGCTAAAGAATTGCTTAAATCTCCTTTTGTATCGACGTCAACATGTTTAGTTCAGTTTTAAAACAAATTCAAAACGATAAAACAAATCTAAAAATCCCCGAAGACAAAGAAGAAAATTATTTCAAAGATAAAATGATTTAACAGGAATGATTTGGAAATAGATTTGTTTTACCATAGTCAACCAAGTAAGGGCACCTGTCTATAAACACATCGCAACCTTCTTCTGTAAGACGAGTGAGCTTAACTGCAGTCCATAAAATGTTGCTAATACTGCATTATGTCGGTACATTCTGATAATGGTTTATCATATAACCTGCTTGTTCTGTAGTAGATGATCATCAACATTGTAATACAGCTATGTCGTAAACATTGTAATACAGCTATGTCATAAACATTGTAATACAGCTATGTCATAAACAGTGTAATACAGCTATGTCATAAACATTGTAATACAGCTATGTCATAAACAGTGTAATACAGCTATGTCATAAACATTGTAATACAGCTATGTCATAAACATTGTAATACAGCTGTCATAAACATTGTAATACACCTATGTCATAAACATTGTAATACAGCTATGTCATAAACATTGTAATACAACTATGTCATAAACATTGTAATACACCTATGTCATAAACATTGTAATACAACTATGTCATAAACATTTAACACACCTTTGTCATACATATTGTAAAACAACTATGTCATAAACATTGTAATACAACTATGTCATAAACATTGTAATACAACTATGTCATAAACATTGTAATACAACTATGTCATAAACATTGTAATACAACTATGTCATAAACATTGTAATACAACTATGTCATAAACATTGTAATACAACTATGTCATAAACATTGTAATACATCTATGTCATAAACATTGTAATACAGCTATGTCATAAACATTGTAATACAGCTATGTCGTAAACATTGTAATACAGCTATGTCATTAACAGTGTAATACAGCTATGTCATAAACATTGTAATACAACTATGTCATAAACATTGTAATACAGCTATGTCATAAACATTGTAATACAGCCATGTCATAAACATTGTAATACAACTATGTCATAAACATTGTAATACAGCTATGTCATAAACATTGTAATACAACTATGTCATAAACATTGTAATACAACTATGTCATAAACATTGTAATACAGCTATGTCATAAACATTGTAATACAACTATGTCATAAACATTGTAATAAAGCTATGTCATAAACATTGTAATACAACTATGTCAAACATTACACACAGCTGTGTCATTAACACTGTAATACAGCCATGTCATAAACATTGTAATACAACTATGTCATAAACATAGTAATACAACTATGTCATAAACATAGTAATACAACTATGTCATAAACATTTTAATACAGCTCTGTATGATTGCTATTTCCATCTCTGATTTCACATGATACACATCCCTTAAAATGCTGAATTATGTGTACCATATTCTTAGTTCAAGGCTGACTATGGAACAAGGTTTTCAGGAAAAAGAAATCTGTAATGAAATCTGTCCTTTTAATTAGAACCATTTAATTAACCCAATTTGGAAAACTCAAATGAAAACAAGAAGTTGTTATCATTGTACTGCCTATCTTGTTACTTGTGAATTCTAAGCACATGCAAACACATTCCTAAAACAGCCTCTGTTGTAATTAGAGGGGAAGACGTTTTTTCTTGAATAACTCTTTTAGGGATGAAAGACAAGAAAACTAGGAAGTAAGGAAAGTAAATCTAAATACGTCATCGGAGACAGCTTGTGTTCGTTTGTTTGTTTAGCACCTCCTGCACAGCCGTGGTCATTTTGAGGCAGGACTTTCTTGTAGTAGCTGGTGACTACGACAATGAAAAACATATGCAAGACCCACCACAAGCTGCTATCATCAGCAATTAGGGTAAAGTGTCATGTTAAAACTAGGAAACAACCATGAAAGCTCAGACCAGCCCATTTCACAGCTTTCCGAAAAACAAAAACTTGCACAGGAAGGTAGCGTCAAACCACACATCTCAGGTCTTCACCTGAGGTTGCATGGCCAGTACCCAAGCTGACTGCAATATTGAGGCCCCATCACAGACAGAGATTCATAGAACCAAACAGATCATTATTAAATAATGCCATTTTTTCAGTAAATATTCAGATCTCCATAACTCCACCAAGTTAATTATTTGCTTGCTTGGTTTATCATGCTGTGAACAGTCTTTTTTTAGTGTTATTGTAGCAGCTGGTGACTACCTCAGTTCATAACATATAAAAAGCTTGTTCTGAGCAGTTTGGGTAAAATATCTTGCCTAAGGACATATATCCGTGACAACAAAAGATGTGGTCTGTGATCTCAGCTTCCTTAGAAACACAAACCATTAGAGTCTCGGATCAAACAACAGCTTCCTTAGAAACACAAGTCATTAGAGTCTCGGGATCAAACAACAGCTTCCTTAGAAACACAAGCCATTAGAGTCTCGGGATCAAACAACAGCTTCCTTAGAAACACAAACCATTAGAGTCTCGGATCAAACAACAGCTTCCTTAGAAACACAAGTCATTAGAGTCTCGGGATCAAACAACAGCTTCCTTAGAAACACAAGTCATTAGAGTCTCGGGATCAAACAACAGCTTCCTTAGAAACACAAGTCATTAGAGTCTCGGATCAAACAACAGCTTCCTAAGAAACACAAACCATTAGAGTCTCGGATCAAACAACAGCTTCCTTAGAAACACAAACCATTAGAGTCTCGGATCAAACAACAGCTTCCTTAGAAACACAAACCATTAGAGTCTCGGGATCAAACAACACCTCAGGTCTTAATTTGAGGTCGTATAAAGCTAATGCTATACTGAATTGAGAGGGCAACTGAACAGCTTCCTGTCAAAACTTCACAGAAATAAATATTCTGAGTGTAATTGTAACTTACACACACATTTACTAATACAAGCTTTATTAACTGTTCTTTTCATCAGAGTGTAATCGCCAATAAAAAAATGATGATAAGAAATCATCGTTTTCCGAAGATAATCAGTGATGGTCGGAGTACCATGACGATAAAGGTATACAGAACAATACTCCAACAAAGGACCATTACTGACTCCCTACGGATACAGAACAATACTCCAACAAAGGACCATTACTGACTCCCTAGGGATACAGAACAATACTCCAACAAAGGACCATTACTGACTCCCTGGGGATTCAGAACAATACTCCAACAAAGGACCATTACTGACTCCCTAGGGATTCAGAACAATATTCCAACAAAGGACCATTACTGACTCCCTAGGGACACAGAACAATACTCCAACAAAGGACCATTACTGACTCCCTAGGGATTCAGAACAATATTCCAACAAAGGACCATTACTGACTCCCTAGGGATACAGGACAATACTCCAACAAAGGACCATTACTGACTCCCTAGGGATTCAGAACAATACTCCAACAAAGGACCATTACTGACTCCCTAGGGATACAGAACAATACTCCAACAAAGGACCATTACTGACGACTCCCTAGGGATATAGAACAATACTCCAACAAAGGACCATTACTGACTCCCTGGGGATTCAGAACAATATTCCAACAAAGGTCCATTACTGACTCCCTAGGGATACAGAACAATACTCCAACAAAGGACCATTACTGACTCCCTAGGGATACAGAACAATATTCCAACAAAGGACTATTACTGACTCCCTGGGGATTCAGAACAATACTCCAACAAAGGACCATTACTGACTCCCTAGGGATTCAGAACAATACTCCAACAAAGGACCATTACTGACTCCCTAGGGATACAGAACAATACTCCAACAAAGGACCATTACTGACTCCCTGGGGATTCAGAACAATACTCCAACAAAGGACCATTACTGACACCCTAGGGATTCAGAACCTATGATGAAACAGTGGTATCAGTGAGATATTAGTGTACTGGAGACTTCAGTCTGAACACAAAGCTAGCAGGGCTACACATTAATATCATACTTACGACATCACAACACAATCACACGGCCGTCCTACCCACCCTACACATTGATATCATACTTACGACATCACAACACAATCACACGGCCGTCCTACCCACCCTACACATTAATATCATACTTACGACATCACAACACAATCACACGGCCATCCTACCCACCCTACACATTAATATCATACTTACGACATCACAACACAATCACACGGCCATATCTAACCCACCCTACACATTGATATCATACTTACGACATCACAACACAATCACACGGCCATCCTACCCACCCTACACATCAATATCATACTTACGACATCACAACACAATCACACGGCCATCCTACCCACCCTACACATTAATATCATACTTACGACATCACAACACAATCACATGGCCATCCTACCCACCCTACACATTGATATCATACTTACGACATCACAACACAATCACACCGCCATCCTACCCACCCTACACATCAATATCATACTTACGACATCACAACACAATCACACCGCCATCCTACCCACCCTACACATCAATATCATACTTACGACATCACAACACAATCACACGGCCATCCTACCCACCCTACACATCAATATCATACTTACGACATCACAACACAATCACACGGCCATCCTACCCACCCTACACATCAATATCATACTTACGACATCACAACACAATCACACGGCCGTCCTACCCACCCTACACATCAATATCATACTTACGACATCACAACACAATCACACGGCCATCCTACCCACCCTACACAGTAATATCATACTTACGACATCACAACACAATCACACGGCCGTCCTACCCACCCTACACATCAATATCATACTTACGACATCACAACACAATCACACGGCCATCCTACCCACCCTACACATCAATATCATACTTACGACATCACAACACAATCACACGGCCGTCCTACCCACCCTACACATTAATATCATACTTACGACATCACAACACAATCACACGGCCATCCTACCCACCCTACACATTGATATCTTACTTACGACATCACAACACAATCACACGGCCATCCTACCCACCCTACACATTGATATCATACTTACGACATCACAACACAATCACACGGCCATCCTACCCACCCTACACATTGATATCATACTTACGACATCACAACACAATCACACGGCCATCCTACCCACCCTACACATTAATATCATACTTACGACATCACAACACAATCACACGGCCATCCTACCCACCCTACACATTAATATCATACTTACGACATCACAACACAATCACACGGCCGTCCTACCCACCCTACACATTAATGTCATACTTACGACATCACAACACAATCACACGGCCATCCTACCCACTCTACACATTGATATCATACTTACGACATCACAACACAATCACACGGTCATCCTACCCACCCTACACATTGATATCATACTTACAACATCACAACACAATCACACGGCCGTCCTACCCACCCTACACATCAATATCATACTTACGACATCACAACACAATCACACGGCCATCCTACCCACCCTACACATTAATATCATACTTACGACATCACAACACAATCACACCGCCATCCTACCCACCCTACACATTAATATCATACTTACGACATCACAACACAATCACACCGCCATCCTACCCACCCTACACATTAATATCATACTTACGACATCACAACACAATCACACGGCCGTCCTACCCACCCTACACATTGATATCATACTTACGACATCACAACACAATCACACGGCCATCCTACCCACCCTACACATTGATATCATACTTACGACATCACAACACAATCACACGGCCGTCCTACCCACCCTACACATTGATATCATACTTACGACATCACAACACAATCACACGGCCGTCCTACCCACCCTATACATTGATATCATACTTACGACATCACAACACAATCACACGGCCGTCCTACCCACCCTACACATTGATATCATACTTACGACATCACAACACAATCACACGGCCATCCTACCCACCCTACACATTGATATCATACTTACGACATCACAACACAATCACACGGCCATCCTACCCACCCTACACATTGATATCATACTTACGACATCACAACACAATCACACGGCCATCCTACCCACTATACACATTAATATCATACTTACGACATCACAACACAATCACACCGCCATCCTACCCACCCTACACATTGATATCATACTTACGACATCACAACACAATCACACGGCCATCCTACCCACCCTACACATTGATATCATACTTACGACATCACAACACAATCACACGGCCGTCCTACCCACCCTACACATTGATATCATACTTACGACATCACAACACAATCACACGGCCATCCTACCAACCCTACACATCAATATCATACTTACGACATCACAACACAATCACACGGCCATCCTACCCACCCTACACATTAATATCATACTTACGACATCACAACACAATCACACGGCCATCCTACCCACCCTACACATTAATATCATACTTACATTCTTGTTAAGGAGAGTGTCAATCAAGTCTATCACAGTACATATATTTGATGAACTACTATGAGTTATGTCCCTCAGCCTAAATATGAATGCCCTACTTTATGCCCCAATCAGTGTAAATTACACGGTCAGTGTGATGACCACACTTTGACATTTACATAAGATGGTCGAATGGCTGGTTCCATGAATGATCGGCTGGTCCATATATATCTCGATATAATTGTTTTTTGTACATTCTTCCTTTGACCTGCTTTCTTTCAAGAAATACCAATTAAAAAGAAATTCTGTAATATAATTCCCTGATCCTCCTTTGACAGACATGGGTCTTCACATAGTGAAAATTCAAAATGTGTCAGAAATTGGGGGGGGGGGGGGGGGGGGGGGGGGGGGGGGGGGGGGGGGGGGGGGGGGGAAATCTCACAATTTAACATCACAACGTACATGTACCTAACCACACAAAATATAAGAATCCAACAATAATTATTGACTGATCATCTAAATGGAAAAGTTTCCCCAAGTATGATGAACAGATGAATGGACGAATAAACAGGACAAGTGGTATAAACCTAAAGATATACCTTCTCAGGCAATTCCAACTTTCAGAGATTGAGGCCTTTTTACTCTCATAACTTTAGAAGTTCTGAAACACCATCTCAAATATGTTTGATTCTGAGGGGGGAGGATAGATACAGTACTTTTGATAGCCTTGGTTGGCAGTAAACCCCAATGGCCTTGGTTGTCAGTAAACCCCAATGGCCTTGGTTGTCAGTAAACCCTGATGGCCTTGGTTGTCAGTAAACCTTGATGGCCTTGGTTGTCAGTAAACCCTGATGGCCTTGGTTGGCAGTAAACCCCAATGACCTTGGTTGGCAGTAAACCTTGATGGCCTTGGTTGGCAGTAAACCCCAATGACCATGGTTGTCAGTAAACCTTGATGGCCTTGGTTGGCAGTAAACCCCAATGACCTTGGTTGTCAGAAAACCTTGATGACCTTGGTTGTCAGTAAACCTTGATGGCCTTGGTTGTCAGAAAACCTTGATGGCCTTGGTTGTCAGTAAACCCTGATGGCCTTGGTTGTCAGTAAACCTTGATGGCCTTGGTTGGCAGTAAACCCCAATGACCTTGGTTGTCAGAAAACCTTGATGGCCTTATGGTTGTGCGTACACCCTGATGGACTTGGTTGTCAGTAAACCTTGATGGCCTTATGTTTGTCAGTAAACCCTGATGGCCTTGGTTGTCAGTAAACCCTGATGGCCTTGGTTGTCAGTAAACCTGATGGCCTTGGTTGTCAGTAAACCCCAATGACCTTGGTTGTCAGAAAACCTTGATGGCCTTGGTTGTCAGTACACCTTGATGGCCTTGGATGTCAGTAAACCCTGATGGCCTTGGTTGTCAGTAAACATGATGGCCTTGGTTGTCAGTAAACTCTGATGGCCTTGGTTGTCAGTAAACCTTGATGGCCTTGGTTGTCAGTAAACCTTAATTGCCTTGGTTGTCAGTAAACCCTGATGGCCTTGGTTGGCAGTAAACTCTGATGGCCTTGGTTGTCAGTAAACCTTGATGGCCTTGGTTGTCAGTAAACCCTGATGGCCTTGGTTGTCAGTAAACCTTTATGGCCTTGGTTGTCAGTAAACCCTGATGGTTTTATGGTTGTCAGTAAACCTTGATGGCCTTGGTTGTCAGTAAACCTTGATGGTCTTGGTTGTCAGTAAACCTGATGGCCTTGGTTGTCAGTAAACCTTGATGGCCTTGGTTGTCAGTAAACCTTGATGGCCTTGGTTGTCAGTAAACCTTGATGGCCTTGGTTGTCAGTAAACCCTGATGGCCTTGGTTGTCAGTAAACCTGATGGCCTTGGTTGTCAGTAAACCTTGATGGCCTTGGTTGTCAGTTAACTCTAATAGTCTTGGTTGTCAGTAAACCTGATGGCCTCGGTTGTCAGTACACCCCAATGGTCTTGGTTGTCAGTAAACCTGATGGCCTTGGTTGGCAGTAAACCTTGATGGCCTTGGTTGTCAGTTAACTCTAATAGTCTTGGTTGTCAGTAAACCTTGATGGCCTTGGTTGTCAGTAAACCCTGATAATGTACTTACTGTAGTCCTTGTAGAGTATTTCTGAAGTGTTTCCCAGCGTTGTGTCAAAGTTACCCATCAATGGAGCTATGTACTGTGTCGCTGTCAGCCATTTATGGAGAAATGGACTCATATAAAGGAAACCTAAAACATCAGGAAAATAGAATTAACGTTTTAATCAAGATATCTGTATACTGCTAAACCTTGTAGTATCGGCACTATTTCAGAAACTTAAGGTTCAATACATGACGTATATCAATAGAAAGAATTTTAACCAAATTATTATCATTTATGGTAGAGCACAAATGAGAGAACTTCTTGCGAAACATTTCACTTCAAATCTTACAACTTACATAAATGTTCAGAAGACCTATTCTCTTTGTATGTTGATACATTATGAAACAAGAGTTTATTGTTTTTCTCTCTGTATGTTGATACATTATGAAACAAGAGTTTATTGTTTTTTTTATGTCTCCACTGGGGATCAAACCTCTGGCTTACTACACTAATGCTCTTTGGAATGAGTTAAAAAGAAATTATCCCTCGCTGAGTCAGCACCAAGTATCGACAAGGGTTACAAAATTTTACACTGAACTTCTTCTCTTCATTTGTCCATAATGCTATATATTTTTTTTTACTAGAACAATAACCGAGAATTCCTGGACATATCACGGAACATAAGATTTGATGTTCAACTTTATATTCAAATTTTTTTTAACTTGTTTCGAAGTTGAGACGCTACACCTGTACAGAGAATCCAATCCAAATTTAACAGCACACGAGGGTTAAAATTCTATCAAATGTAACAGCACACGAGGGTTAAAATTCTATCAAATTTAACAGCACACGAGGGTTAAAATTCTATCAAATTTAACAGCACACAAGAGTTCAAATTCTATCAAATTTAACAGCACACGAGGGTTAAAATTCTATCAAATTTAACAGCACACAAGAGTTAAAATTCTATCAAATGGTCTAGACGACCTCATGGACTATGGCTGCTGATTGCCAAGCACCTGATCGTAACTGTTGGGAACAATATTTTTGTTTGAAATAAACAGGCTTCCAAATTACACAGGGACAACGTACAATTCTACATCTACAGTTTGTTTTTAGAAAGGAAATAGTACAGAAGTAGAAATGTTCTCCCAAACAATTTGAAAAAAGTGCAGTTGACATTTAAGCCAGAACATCGTGCATGTAGAGAGATCATAAGGCATCTGTACAAAGCCACACATTGTGATGACATGAGTGTGGCGTAACCCATGGACCTTCAAATCTCTGATATATATCTGTATACCACAAAACATTTATACTCTATTTTTAATACAGGGTACAAGCACATTAATCTTTTAATTATATTAAACAATGAAGAATTTTGATAAGTTCTTTTAGAAATGTTTGATGGTACGACCACTTGGTGTTAACTTTGGTCCTTTGATAACTGTTTCCTATTCGATAGAGTAACATTAAAATCTGTCCTTTATATCTGCAGATATTAAGATTGAGAAATAATACGGCGGCCATGTTGATCAAAGTACTGACATGAATCACAGAAGTATCACCAATCGGAATCGGAACACTCTCCTGACTGCATTAACAACTGTCGAGATACCACGATGAAAAAATATTTTATAGATACATGAAATAAATTTCATTTTTACTGAGAATACGTAAGGATAGTTAAATGTGTAATCACAAGTTAAAACTGTTCTGCCCACCTCCTGTCACTATGGTAACTCACCTCCTGTTGCTATGGTAACAGAATTTATCTCATGACCATAGAAGCGGAAATTGAAATTCATCTGTACGCTCTGAAAAAAAAAAACAAAGCAGAAAAGTTTATTTTGTGTAATAAACATGGAAATTTTCTCCCGTATCTAGACCTTGTGGAAAAAGCTGGAACCACATGGTCATTTAACCTGGTACATTAAACAAGGATGTAGATAAACATTTTTCTGAAAGACAATTGAAAGATCTCGGAGAAATTATGGTACATATAACCAACCTGATATACCATGTTATATGTCAAGACACATGTAACATATGTAATAACCCTATTGTGACATCATCAATAATGACATCATACCATTGTTGTGTAGAAGAATAATCCACTGACATTTATTTGTCCTATTACCGAGAAAATTAATTTGACAATTTATTTGAATAATTCGAATAGACTTAATAATAATATGAAATGTCACTTACATATCTCAAAGATCATGGCATTGTTTACCTGATAAATCATTTAATTGACACTACGCCATCAGATCAGACTTAATTACAAACATATTTTTACACGGATGTCTGTAGGAGGTTGATTTAGTTTCCCAGACAGAACAATCAACAAGGACAGTTGACCTAACATTGATTACAGCCTTTACAAATCAAAGAGCTTTTAACCTTGTCTTCAGACCAAATTGATAACACTTATTACCCCGGAAACAACTGACGAGACTCCCCCCTAATATACCGACACTTGTCATGACGAGACTCCCCCCTAATATACCAGACACTTGTCATAACATCATCTCTTTATATCAATATTATCTTCAGGGCTCAAACTTCATCAATGTCATCAGAGCAGGAAACTTCATATGTAATAGTATAACTAGAATGTCTACCAACGATTCTTCATCAAATTTTATATTAAACCTGAAATAATGTTTACTTACATTACCGTACCTCCTGTAATAATATTTACTTACATTACTGTATATCTCCTGTAATAATGTATACTTACATTACCGTATATCTCCTGTAATAATGTATACTTACATTACTGTATATCTCCTGTAATAATGTATACTTACATTACCGTATATCTCCTGTAATAATGTATACTTACATTACCGTATATATCCTGTAATAATATTTACTAACATTACCGTATATATCCTGTAATAATATTTACTTACATTACCATATATCTCCTGTAATAATGTTTACTTACATTACCGTATATCTCCTGTAATAATGTTTACTTACATTACTGTATATCTCCTGTAATAATGTTTACTTACATTACCGTACCTCCTGTAATAATATTTACTTACATTACCGTATATCTCCTGTAATAATGTTTACTTACATTACCGTACCTCCTGTAATAATGTTTACTTACATTACCGTATATATCCTGTAATAATATCTACTTACATTACCGTATATCTCCTGTAATAATATTTACTTACATTACCGTATATCTCCTGTAATAATGTTTACTTACATTACCGTACCTCCTGTAATAATGTATACTTACATTACCGTACCTCCTGTAATAATGTTTACTTACATTACCGTATATCTCCTGTAATAATGTTTACTTACATTACCGTACCTCCTGTAATAATGTATACTTACATTACCGTATATATCCTGTAATAATGTTTTACTTACATTACCGTATATCTCCTGTAATAATGTTTACTTACATTACCGTATATCTACTGTAATAATGTTTACTTACATTACCGTATATCTCCTGTAATAATGTTTACTTACATTACCGTATATCTCCTGTAATAATGTTTACTTACATTACCGTATATCTCCTGTAATAGTGTTTACTTACATTACCGTATATCTCCTGTAATAATGTTTACTTACATTACCGTACCTCCTGTAATAATGTTTACTTACGTTACCGTATATCTACTGTAATAATGTTTACTTATATTACCGTATACCTCCTGTAATAATGTTTACTTACATTACCGTATATCTCCTGTAATAATGTTTACTTACATTATCGTATACCTCCTGTAATAATGTTTACTTACATTACCGTATATCTCTTGTAATAATGTTTACTTACATTACCGTATATATCCTGTAATAATATCTACTTACATTACCGTATATCTCCTGTAATAATATTTACTTACATTACAGTATATCTCCTGTAATAATGTTTACTTACATTACCGTATATATCCTGTAATAATATCTACTTACATTACCGTATATCTCCTGTAATAATATTTACTTACATTACAGTATATCTCCTGTAATAATGTTTACTTACATTACCGTATATCTCCTGTTATAATGTTTACTTACATTACCGTATATCTCCTGTAATAATGTTTACTTACATTACCGTATATCTCCTGTAATAATGTTTACTTACAATACCGTATCTCCTGTAATAATGTTTACTTACATTACCGTATATCTCCTGTAATAATGTTTACTTACATTACCGTAGATCTCCTGTAATAATATCTACTTACGTTACCGTATATCTCCTGTAATAATGTTTACTTACATTACTGTATATCTCCTGTAATAATGTTTACTTACATTACCGTACCTCCTGTAATAATGTTTACTTACATTACCGTATATCTCCTGTAATAATGTTTACTTACATTACCGTACCTCCTGTAATAATATCTACTTACGTTACCGTATATCTCCTGTAATAATGTTTACTTACATTACTGTATATCTCCTGTAATAATGTTTACTTACATTACCGTACCTCCTGTAATAATGTTTACTTACATTACTGTATATCTCCTGTAATAATGTTTACTTACATTACCGTATATATCCTGTAATAATATCTACTTACATTACCGTATATCTCCTGTAATAATATTTACTTACATTACCGTATATCTCCTGTAATAATGTTTACTAACATTACCGTATATCTCCTGTAATAATGTTTACTTATATTACCGTATACCTCCTGTAATAATGTTTACTTACATTACTGTATATCTCCTGTAATAATGTTTACTTACATTACCGTATATATCCTGTAATAATATCTACTTACATTACCGTATATCTCCTGTAATAATATTTACTTACATTACCGTATATCTCCTGTAATAATGTTTACTAACATTACCGTATATCTCCTGTAATAATGTTTACTTATATTACCGTATATCTCCTGTAATAATGTTTACTTACATTACCGTACCTCCTGTAATAATGTATACTTACATTACCGTACCTCCTGTAATAATGTTTACTTACATTACCGTATATCTCCTGTAATAATGTTAACTTACATTACTGTATATCTCCTGTTATAATGTTTACTTACATTACCGTACCTCCTGTAATAATGTTTACTTACATTACCGTACTTCCTGTAATAATGTTTACTTACATTACTGTATATCTCCCGTAATAATGTATACTTACATTACTGTATATCTCCTGTAATAATGTTTTACTTACATTACCGTATATCTCCTGTAATAATGTTATACTTACATTACCGTATATCTCCTGTAATAATGTTTACTTACATTACTGTATATCTCCTGTAATAATGTTTACTTACATTACCGTATATCTCCTGTAATAATGTTTACTTACATTACCGTATATCTCCTGTAATAATGTTTACTTACATTACCGTATATCTCCTGTAATAATGTTTACTTACATTACTGTATATCTCCTGTAATAATGTTTACTTACATTACCGTATATCTCCTGTAATAATGTTTACTTACATTACCGTATATCTCCTGTAATAATGTTTACTTACGACAGCCACTCTGTAGTTTTAATTGACAATTTTTTAAAAAAGCAATATTGTTGTTTTGATACTTACGACAGCTACTCTGTAGTTTTAATTGACAATTTTTTTTTAAATACGACATTGTTGTTTTGATACTTACGACAGCTACTCTGTAGTTGTTGGACAGTGTTTTGTGCCGAATAGCGTCCTTCTGCTCCACCCAGTGATTTTCCACATACTCAGGGGGTAAAATCTGTGAGTGGTAGTATTTATGGTCATCCTGGAAAGACAAATGTTTCTTACAAATTTAGACAGTAATTAAGCCAGACATTTCATGTGATTTCTATAATAAGACAAGTAATTATCTTATAAACTAAGACTACGGTACTATAATCAATTATAGGTTTTTAACAAAGTGTCTTCTTATCAAAATTCTTTTACTGTGGAAACTACTTGTAACGGACATTTTCCACAGAAATGGAATGCCAAAGAATTCTATGAAATTATGTGGAAACCTGTGGACAAATTATGCTCAATAAGTTTTCAATGGACAATATACAGCTGTGGTTTCCAGTCCATACCATAATGTATACGAGTTCTATCTCATCTCCAGTCTGTGACCTTACTATATATATATACTACACAAACTCTGACTGCCCCACCATGACCTTAGACAACCTCTCATCGTTTATGACTATTTCATGGTTACAGGGATTATGGATTCTGTGCAACATCAACATGGAAATCCAATTACACCCATTGACAACAGCTTTGTCTTATCAGACTGTTGGCCACTCAGCCTTAACATAGGGCAGATTTGTTAAATTGATGGTCTCTAGACCTATCACCAGGGCAGTCTCGACCTATCACCAGGGCAGTCTCGGCCTATCACCAGGGCAGTCTCATCCTATCACCAGGGCAGTGGTTAAACTGGCCCCTTGGTCTATCACCAGGGCAGTGGTTAAACTGGCCTCCTGGTCTATCACCAGGGCAGTGGTTAAACTGGCCTCCTGGCCTATCACCAGGGCAGTGGTTAAACTGGCCTCTCGGTCTATCACCAGGGCAGTGGTTAAACTGGTCTCTCGACCTATCACCAGGGCAGTGGCTAAACTGGCCTCTCGGCCTATCACCGGGGCTGTGGTTAAACTGGCCTCTTGGTCTATCACTAGGTCAATGGTTATACTGGCCTCTCGGCCTATCACCAGGGCAGTGGTTAAACTGGCCTCTTGGCCTATCACCAGGGCAGTGGTTAAACTGGCCTCTTGGCCTATCACCAGGGCAGTGGTTATACTGGCCTCTCGGCCTATCACCAAGGCAGTGGTTAAACTGGCCTCTTGGCCTATCACCAGGGCTGTGGTTAAACTGGCCTCTTGGTCTATCACTAGGTCAATGGTTATACTGGCCTCTCGGCCTATCACCAGGGCAGTGGTTAAACTGGCCTCTTGGCCTATCACCAGGGCTGTGGTTAAACTGGCCTCTCGACCAATCACCAAGGCAGTGGTTAAACTGGCCTCTCAGCCTATCACCAGGGCAGTGGTTAAACTGGCCTTCTGGCCTATCATTAGGTCAATGTTTAAACTGGTCTCTTAGCCTATCACCATGGCAGTGGTTAAACTGGCCTCCCGGTCTATCACCATGGCAGTGGTTAAACTGGCCTCCCGGTCTATCACCAGGGCAGTGGTTAAACTGGCCTCTCGGCCTATCACCAGGGCAGTGGTTAAACTGGCCTCTTGGCCTACCACCAGGGCAGTGGTTAAACTGGCCTCTTGGCCTATCACCAGGGCAGTGGTTAAACTGGCCTTTCGGCCTATCACCAGGGCAGTGGTTAAACTGGCCTCTTGGCCTATCACCGGGGCTGTCGTTAAACTGGCCTCTCTGCCTATCACCAGGGTAGTGGTTATACTGGCCTCCCGGCCTATCACCAGGGCTGTCGTTAAACTGGCCTCTCGGCCTATCACCATGGCAGTGGTTAAACTGGCCTCTCGGCCTATCACCAGGGCAGTGGTTAAACTGGTCTCTCGGCCTATCACCATGGCAGTGGTTAAACTGGCCTCTCGGCCTATCACCATGGCAGATTAAGTTTTATCATATTGGCACACAGGAGGGCATCAATTTATCTCATAACTAGCATGTGCTTCCAATCCTCTAATGATAAAATTTCATGTGTTATTAGGAAACCTTCTATGTACGTCTCTATATCAAATCTAGTTAATGTAAAGCTCTCAAAGTGGGAACCATGGTGGTAATAGCATGGTACCATCAGGCATTATAAGCAAGTAACACACATGTCAAACTTCATATCGTACAATGAAATAGAATATATATACCTTTCACAATACTTCTATTCTCTAAAAATCTGGCTACTGAATTCTTATAAAGTGAAACATTGCCATTTCCGACACAGTGACTTGGTCCCAAGTGTGTCAGTATAGTCAGGTTTCACTGTATAGAAACCAGACTAAGTAAATGAATCAGATGACTTACAAAGGGTACATACCAAGGCCATCTATAATCCATCAGGGGAGGTAATTATGTGTCTTGTCATTCTCCTAGATTACCATTATGGACTAGTTTTGACTGGCCAGACAGCATTTGACCCTGAACAACCTTGAAGGCTGTAATGATTTTTGGAACATGTTGGTTCGTGTAGACAGATATTTACACTAAGGAAGGACATTACCGACTTTATGTGTCAGAAGAGGTCTCTGTTAACGGATTTCAAAGCGTAGTGTACGTTATACCAATCGTGCGTGATTCAGTATTTGGTCATAGAGTCCTCTAACCGATAAACCAGTAGCTTACTAGCTATCTTGTCACAGACATTAAAATCTATAGAGTAACTAAGTGTTAAAAAGCATTTAGTTGTACTTCAAGCAATATTCTCTGATCTTTTTTAAGAGATAAATTTTTGAACTGAAAAGTGTCTGTTAGACTGAATGACTGAATTACCTTGCTGCCACCTGACAATGGGATGGGACGGGACAGAAAGGGCATGGGTAACGCTTTCTATACCCCATATTTCATGATGGGGCATAAGAAAGTTATGGTGTTACAATCTTCAAGAAAAAGAATAAAATATCTGCTGATTCCAGCATGTTTTGTGATGTTTGAGCAGGCCAGCTATGACCAGCATCAGGATGACCTCACAGTTAAAAGCAGAGTAATCAGAAACTTAGAGAAAAGGCAGATATATGTTGGAAGAAGTCATATTTACTTTTTGGTATAAACCTTATATATGGAAAGTTTACATGGATGGAAAGCTTCAGTATTTCTGACTTTGGCAAGTCTACTCACGCATAAATATCAATGTTATGTGCCAGCAGGGCTGTATATTGGTCACTGATTGGCGTTTATTACTGGTAACTCTGGATAATGGTGTCCATCATCACTAATGGACAGAGGGATGACCGGAAGATATGCCTGCTTTATATAGATTGATTAGACCGGTCAGTTCCTTAATAGACAGACGACAAACTGGAACACACTTTACATAACAGGGGTACAAACCATCCAGAGTTACGGGCCCTGATTACAAACTGGATCCTATTGAAAGTCCATTTACACCACTTACGATGAGTGTTTTATTCACTGACAACTGAGGAGTGTCTGATGTCTTACTGAGATAGAAATGTTCTGGTGTTATCTCAGAGTCCATAAAGTCACCATTAACTCAGCCTTTTTGTCTAACAAGAGCAAAGTAAGGGACGAAGCATTGCATGCCCAACTGATGCCAGAGTGACAAAGATCCTTGTATCAATATACATAAAATTTGAAAATGAAACAAGAGTTCTTATGAAATTATATCGTGGTAACAAATCCTACCTGAATTTAATCTTTCAAATTTCGTAAGAGATGTATTTAAAATGTCAGAAAATTTTCTTGACAAAATAAAAATTTCAAGGATTTTCAAATGGATGCTACGGAAAATGCCTGGTAGCCATCTTATTTTCTGGATCAGACTAAAAATCAAATGGGCACAAATAGGGACAAAGGGGAATTAACTTCAACTGTCAAAATCAAAGATGGCCACCATGTGTCGGACAATGAAATGGTAATAGATCTGTGATAGACAATGAAATGGTAATATATCTGTGATAGACAATGAAATGGTAATAGATCTGTGATATAGACAATGAAATGGTAATATATCTATGACGGACAATGAAATGGTAATATATCTGTGATAGACAATGAAATGGTAATAGATCTGTGATGGACAATGAAATGGTAATAGATCTATGATATAGACAATGAAATGGTAATAGATCTGTGACGGACAATGAAATGGTAATAGATCTATGATGGACAATGAAATGGTAATAGATCTATGACGGACAATGAAATGGTAATAGATCTGTGATGGACAATGAAATGGTAATAGATCTATGATATAGACAATGAAATGGTAATAGATCTGTGACGGACAATGAAATGGTAATAGATCTATGATGGACAATGAAATGGTAATAGATCTATGACGGACAATGAAATGGTAATAGATCTGTGATGGACAATGAAATGGTAATAGATCTATGATATAGACAATGAAATGGTAATAGATCTGTGACGGACAATGAAATGGTAATAGATCTATGACGGACAATGAAATGGTAATAGATCTGTGATGGACAATGAAATGGTAATAGATCTGTGATAGACAATGAAATGGTAATATATCTGTGACGGACAATGAAATGGTAATAGATCTGTGACGGACAATGAAATGGTAATAGATCTGTGACGGACGATGAAATGGTAATAGATCTGTGACGGACAATGAAATGGTAATAGATCTGTGACAGACAATGAAATGGTAATAGATCTGTGATAGACAATGAAATGGTAATAGATCTATGACGGACAATGAAATGGTAATATATCTGTGATAGACAATGAAATGGTAATAGATCTGTGATATAGACAATGAAATGGTAATAGATCTGTGACGGACAATGAAATGGTAATAGATCTGTGACGGACAATGAAATGGTAATAGATCTGTGACGGACAATGAAATGGTAATAGATCTGGGACAGACAATGAAATGGTAATAGATCTGTGATAGACAATGAAATGGTAATAGATCTATGACGGACAATGAAATGGTAATATATCTCTGATAGACAATGAAATGGTAATAGATCTGTGACAGACAATGAAATGGTAATAGATCTATAACGGACAATGAAATGGTAATAGATCTGTGACGGACAATGAAATGGTAATATATCTGTGACGGACAATGAAATGGTAATAGATCTATGATGGACAATGAAATGGTAATAGATCTATGACAGACAATGAAATGGTAATAGATCTGTGATAGACAATGAAATGGTAATAGATCTATAACGGACAATGAAATGGTAATATATCTGTGACAGACAATGAAATGGTAATAGATCTATGATATAGACAATGAAATGGTAATATATCTATGACGGACAATGAAATGGTAATAGATCTGTGATAGACAATGAAATGGTAATAGATCTATAACGGACAATGAAATGGTAATATATCTGTGACAGACAATGAAATGGTAATAGATCTATGATATAGACAATGAAATGGTAATATATCTGTGACAGACAATGAAATGGTAATAGATCTATGATATAGACAATGAAATGGTAATAGATCTGTGACGGACAATGAAATGGTAATAGATCTGTGATGGACAATGAAATGGTAATAGATCTGTGATATAGACAATGAAATGGTAATAGATCTATAACGGACAATGAAATGGTAATAGATCTGTGACGGACAATGAAATGGTAATATATCTGTGATAGACAATGAAATGGTAATATATCTGTGATAGACAATGAAATGGTAATAGATCTGTGACGGACAATGAAATGGTAATAGATCTGTGATAGACAATGAAATGGTAATAGATCTATGATATAGACAATGAAATGGTAATCGATCTATGACGGACAATGAAATGGTAATAGATCTGTGATATAGACAATGAAATGGTAATAGATCTGTGACGGACAATGAAATGGTAATAGATCTGTGATGGACAATGAAATGGTAATAGATCTGTGATAGACAATGAAATGGTAATAGATCTGTGACGGACAATGAAATGGTAATATATCTGTGATGGACAATGAAATGGTAATAGATCTGTGATAGACAATGAAATGGTAATAGATCTGTGACGGACAATGAAATGGTAATAGATCTGTGACGGACAATGAAATGGTAATATATCTGTGATAGACAATGAAATGGTAATATATCTGTGATAGACAATGAAATGGTAATAGATCTGTGACGGACAATGAAATGGTAATAGATCTGTGATAGACAATGAAATGGTAATAGATCTATGATATAGACAATGAAATGGTAATCGATCTATGACGGACAATGAAATGGTAATAGATCTGTGATATAGACAATGAAATGGTAATAGATCTGTGACGGACAATGAAATGGTAATAGATCTATGATGGACAATGAAATGGTAATAGATCTGTGATATAGACAATGAAATGGTAATAGATCTGTGACGGACAATGAAATGGTAACATATCTGTGATAGACAATGAAATGGTAATAGATCTGTGATGGACAATGAAATGGTAATAGATCTGTGATGGACAATGAAATGGTAATAGATCTATGATATAGACAATGAAATGGTAATAGATCTGTGACGGACAATGAAATGGTAATAGATCTGTGATGGACAATGAAATGGTAATAGATCTGTGATATAGACAATGAAATGGTAATAGATCTGTGATGGACAATGAAATGGTAATATATCTGTGACGGACAATGAAATGGTAATATATCTGTGACGGACAATGAAATGGTAATATATCTGTGACGGACAATGAAATGGTAATATATCTGTGATGGACAATGAAATGGTAATAGATCTGTGACAGACAATGAAATGGTAATAGATCTGTGATGGACAATGAAATGGTAATATATCTGTGATGGACAATGAAATGGTAATAGATCTATGATATACACAATGAAATGGTAATATATCTGTGATAGACAATGAAATGGTAATAGATCTATGACGACAATGAAATGGTAATAGAACTGTGATAGACAATAAAATGGTAATAGATCTGTGATAGACAATAAAATGGTAATAGATCTGTGATGGACAATGAAATGGTAATAGATCTGTGACGGACAATGAAATGGTAATAGATCTGTGATGGACAATGAAATGGTAATATATCTGTGACGGACAATGAAATGGTAATAGATCTGTGACGGACAATGAAATGGTAATAGATCTATGACGACAATGAAATGGTAATAGAACTGTGATAGACAATAAAATGGTAATAGATCTGTGATAGACAATGAAATGGTAATAGATCTGTGACGGACAATGAAATGGTAATAGATCTGTGACGGACAATGAAATGGTAATAGATCTATGATATAGACAATGAAATGGTAATAGATCTGTGATAGACAATGAAATGGTAATAGATCTATGATATAGACAATGAAATGGTAATAGATCTGTGATAGACAATGAAATGGTAATAGATCTATGATAGACAATGAAATGGTAATAGATCTGTGACAGACAATGAAATGGTAATAGATCTGTGACGGACAATGAAATGGTAATAGATCTGTGACAGACAATGAAATGGTAATAGATCTGTGACAGACAATGAAATGGTAATATATCTGTGACAGACAATGAAATGGTAATAGATCTGTGATGGTCAATGAAATGGTAATAGATCTATGATATAGACAATGAAATGGTAATATATCTGTGATATAGACAATGAAATGGTAATATATCTGTGACGGACAATGAAATGGTAATATATCTGTGACGGACAATGAAATGGTAATAGATCTGTGACGGACAATGAAATGGTAATAGATCTGTGTTGGACAATGAAATGGTAATAGATCTGTGATGGACAATGAAATGGTAATATATCTGTGACGGACAATGAAATGGTAATATATCTGTGACGGACAATGAAATGGTAATATATCTGTGATATAGACAATGAAATGGTTATATATCTGTGATGGACAATACTGCAATGGATTAAATAATCATGTTTTTTTTATAAGAGAGAAGATCACTGGTAGAAGAGAAGGATATTATTATGTTTTGGTTATGAACTTCTTTACAACACTAGGGCTATAGAATGAGGAAGTTAACTAACAACGTCCATATAGCTATAACATTCCCAACAATGCTTTATCCATCGTGTAAAAGTCAAATTGTTCTGAGAAATGGAATACATGCATGTTTCTCTATTCCCCCGAGATTGTAATGTTATCTAGCCAGGAGACAAAGACCATTATAGAATAAACTATTCTTCTATCAGTTTCATGGACCTCTGACACGGATTTTGTTATACTGTCTTTAGAGTCAGGTACTGGTGGTACCAAGTCTAAAATTGGCCCTGTAATTAGAGTCAGGTACTGGGGCCAGGTCTAAAATTGGCCCTGTATTTAGAGTCAGGTACTGGTGGTACCAAGTCTAAAATTGGCCCTGTCTTTAGAGACAGGTACTGGTGCCACGTCTAAAATTGGCCCTGTCTTTAGAGTCAGGTACTGGTGGTGCCAAGTCTAAAATTGGCCCTGTCTTTAGAGTCAGGTACTGGTGGGGCCAGGTCTAAAATTGGCCCTGTCTTAAGAGTCAGGTACTGGGGCCAAGGTCTAAAATTGGCCCTGTATTTTACTAATTCTGACCTTAATTTTCCCAATCACTCAATTTAATCATATTTCTTGAAAATAACATTACAGACTTTTTAAAAGATAATCTTTGTGTTTATGATTAAAGTGCAGCCACAGGGTCCTGTAATCTAAAGGAATTTGTCAAACTTAAAACATGAAATATTTGTTGGATTTTACCAATTTTTTTTTTCTCTCAACTGAATGAAAACCATTAGAACCCTATTGTTACTTACATCCAAAACTTTTATTAAAAGGACGACAAATCATCACAATTTTTAGACAGGGAACCGAGAGCTTATACATAGCTTTAGTGAAGGTGAAAATACAAAGATATTAAAGGCCTACAGAACCTATTCATCCCCCTAATACCCTTTATCCCCTCACTCCTTTATCCCCTAACCCCTTTATCCCCTCATTCCTTTATCCCCTTTATACCTAATCATCTTTATCTCCCTCGTCCCCTTAACCCCTTTATTCCTTCTAACCAATTTTGCCCCTAATCCCTTTATCTCCTTTACCCCCTTTATCCCCCTAACCCATTTATCCCCAATCCCCTTTATCCCCTTACCCCTCTATCCCTCCTTACCCCTCTATCCCTCCTTACCCCTCTATCCCCCTTTACCCCTCTATCCCTCCTTACCCCTCTATCCCCCCTAACCCCTCTATCCCCCCTAACCCCTCTATCCCTCCTTACCCCTCTATCCCCCCTAACCCCTCTATCCCCCCTTACCCCTCTATCCCTCTTTACCCTTCCACCCCATAACCCCTCTATCCCCCCTTACCCCTCTATCCCTCCTTACCCCTCTATCCCCCTTTACCCTTCTACCCCCCCTAACCCCTCTATCCCCCTTACCCCTCTATCCCTCCTTACCCCTCTATCCCTCTTTACCCTTCTACCCCCTAACCCCTCTATCCCCTTCATCCCCCTAACCCTTTTACCCCTCTTTATACCTCTAACCCCCTTACCCCTCCCTCTGTCCCCTCCCTCTATCCCTGCTTACCCCTCAATCCCTTTCATCCCCCTAACCCTTTTACCCCTCTTTACACCTCTATCCCCTTACCCCTCAATCCCCTAACCCCTCTATCCCCACTTTCACCTCTATCCCCTTCATCCCCCTAACCTTTTTACCCCTCTTTACACCTCTAACCCCCTTACCCCTCAATCCCCTAACCCCTCTATCCCCACTTTCACCTCAATCCCCTTCATCCCCCTAACCTTTTTACCCCTCTTTACACCTCTAACCCCCTTACCCTCCCTCTATCCCCCCTAACCCATTTATCCCTCCTTACCCCCTCAATCCCCTTCATCCACCTTACCCTTTTACCCCACTTTACCCCTCAATCCCCTAACCCCTCTATCCCCACTTTCACCTCTATCCCCCTAACCCTTTTACCCCTCTAAACCCCCTTACCCCTCCCTCTATCCCCTAACCCCTCTATCCCTCCTTACCCCTCAATCCCCTTCATCCCCCTAATCTCTTTACCCCTCTTCACACCTCTATCCCCTTACCCCTCTATTCCCTAACCCCTCTATCCCTCCTTACCCCTCAATCCCCTTCATCCCCCTAATCTCTTTACCCCTCTTCACACCTCTATCCCCTTACCCCTCTATTCCCTAACCCCTCTATCCCTCCTTACCCCTCAATACCCTTCATCCCCCTAATCTCTTTACCCCTTTTCACACCTCTATCACCTTACCCCTCAATCTCCTAACCCTTTAACTAGATCAGATCCTTCTATATGTCTGCTATCTTTTACTCTGGTCAAGCTACTGGTCAGCTCTAATAAGATTTCTACAGTCTCTGATTAACTGACCATACATTGCTGTATTGTCTCTTTACCATGGCTGTCACAAATCCGCATCGGAAAGTATTTGTCAGGGGACCTATTAGCACAGGAAGGTAGAAAAGCTGAATCATCCAATCAGAATAGCCCTAATGTCCAGTACATGAGAATCTGGACATTGGTCAAATCTGACCCGGTCTTTAGGGAACGTCATTAACTAACGCTGACAATTGACTAGTGTCAATTTCATGTGAATATTGGACTACAAGTCTCAACATGGTGTTTACAGAGGTGTAATATGTTCCAGCCTAAACCGGTTACTTTAACCAATACTTCCTGATAGGCTGGAAAGGATTCCTACTTGTCTGATTCTACATCAGGACGCAACTTTTACAAAGACAAATGGTTGTATTATCCATGACTAGACCCATGTCTGCTAAAGTGGTCGATGTATACGCTGTATTCACGCTGTATTCACGCGGTATGGACCAGTGATCGCTTACACAATCAGCATTAACACTGACATGTCTCCCAGTCTAGCCTACTGCCATATCTCAATAACTTCCGTGTTGCTAACTAGAATCAACAGAAAACAGCAGTCCGTTGTACTGTGAAGGTGGTTATTGTCAAGGCAGGGTTGGCACTGGGTATTTTATATATCAAAACATTACAGAGTGCTTTACAGACTTGCTTTGAAAGGCACAGAGTTAGATGGCTTAAATGCAAATTATATAAGTTAGACTTAAATTTATTATCTAAAAACATCTATACAAGCGTATTGAGAATTGCTGAAGCAATACATGTCCCCTATAGACCCCCTCTATACCTGCAATGGTCCTTTAAAAGTGTCTGAAGATAGATCTAAAACCCTCAAGGAATGAAGCCGACTAGAGCAGTGACCATGATGAAACTGAAACTTGTCTGAAATATTATGGTCCTTAATTTGATTAGTGTGTGAAGTTTGATGAAAATCCTTCAAGAAATAAAAATGCTAGAGCTCTCACAGAAGGATTTTTTTCAGAAAATAGCAATGGTGAGCTTGACCTTGACCCAGCAATTCTGAAACTTCAACTTGTCAAAGACATTATGCGATTTGTGATGTTGTGAAGTTTGATTAAAGTCCAGCAAAGAATGAAGCTGCTAGAGTACTAGTGCTGACAGACTATTTTCTAAACTTAAAAAAATAAGAGGGGTACTATAAGTTACAGGGGTACTATAAGTTACAGGGGGGTACTATAAGTAACAGAGGGGTACTATAAGTAACAGAGGGGTACTGTAAGTGATAGAGGGGTACTATAAGTAACAGATGGTCACTATAAGTAACAGAGGGGTACTATAAGTAACAGGGAGTACTATAAGTTACAGGGGGTACTATAAGTAACAGAGGGGTAGAATAAGTTACAGAGGGGTACTATAAGTTACAGAGGGGTACTATAAGTTACAGGGGGTACTATAAGTAACAGGGGGGTACTATAAGTTACAGAGGGGTACTATAAGTAACAGGGAGTACTATAAGTAACAGAGGGGTACTATAAGTTACAGGGGGTACTATAAGTTACAGAGGGGTACTATAAGTAACAGAGGGGTACTATAAGTTACAGGGGGGTACTATAAGTAACAGAGGGGTACTATAAGTTACAGAGGGGTACTATAAGTAACAGGGAGTACTATAAGTAACAGAGGGGTACTATAAGTTACAGGGGGGTACTATAAGTTACAGAGGGGTACTATAAGTAACAGGGGGGTACTATAAGTAACAGAGGGGTACTGTAAGTTACAGTGGGGTACTATAAGTTACAGAGTGGTACTATAAGTAACAGAGTGGTACTATAAGTGACAGAGGGGTACTATAAGTAACAGGGAGTACTATAAGTTACAGGGGGTACTATAAGTTACAGGGGGGTACTATAAGTAACAGAGGGGTACTATAAGTTACAGGGGGGTACTATAAGTAACAGAGGGGTACTATAAATTACAGGGGGGTACTATAAGTTACAGGGAGTACTATAAGTAACAGACGGGTCCTATAAGTTACAGGGGGGTACTATAACTGACAGGGGGGTACTATAAGTTATAGGGGGTACTTTAAGTTACAGAGGGGTACTATAAGTTACAGGGGGTACTATAAGTTACAGGGGGGTACTATAAGTTACAGGGGGGTACTATAAGTTACAGGGGGTACTATAAGTTACAGGGGGGTACTATAAGTTACAGGGGGGTACTTTAAGTTACAGAGGGGTACTATAAGTTACAGGGGGTACTATAAGTTACAGGGGGGTACTATAAATAACAGAGGGTTACTATAAGTTACAGGGGGGTACTATAAGTAACAGAGGGGTACTATAAGTAACAGATGGGTACTATAAGTTACAGGGGGGTACTATAAGTAACAGGGGGTACTATAAGTTACAGGGGGGGTACTATAAGTTACAGGGGATACTATAAGTTACAGAGGGGTACTATATGTTACAGAGGGGTACTATATGTAACAGATGGTAACTATAAGTAACAGATGGTCACTATAAGTAACAGATGGTCACTATAAGTAACAGATGGTCACTATAAGTAGCAGATGGTAACTATAAGTAGCAGATGGTCACTATAAGTAACAGATGGTCACTATAAGTAACAGATGGTCACTATAAGTAACAGATGGTCACTATAAGTAACAGATGGTCACTATAAGTAACAGATGGTCACTATAAGTAACAGATGGTCACTATAAGTAACAGATGGTCACTATAAGAAACAGATGGTCACTATAAGTAACAGATGGTCACTATAAGTAACAGATGGTCACTATAAGTAACAGATGGTCACTATAAGTAACAGATGGTCACTATAAGTTACAGAGGGGTACTATAAGTAACAGATGGTCACTATAAGTAACAGATGGTCACTATAAGTAACAGATGGTCACTATAAGTAACAGATGGTCACTATAAGTAACAGATGGTCACTATAAGTAACAGATGGTCACTATAAGTAACAGAGGGGTACTATAAGTTACAGAGGGGTACTTTAAGTGAACAATACACTGGAAGGTTATACTAACTGATATAGTTGTTGTAAATGGAGTTGGTGGTTCACTTGTGATGGCTCCACCAGAGGGCGCTTTGGTTGTGGCTACAGGTGATGCAGTTGTTTGTGGGGCCGGAGCTTCTGTTGTTGGAGCATTTGTACCATTCGGGACTGGGTTGGTTGATGCTGATTCTGTTGTGACATCATCACTCGTTGTGTCATTGACTGCTCTCTTGTAAATGTTGTGACTCTCTATTACGACAATTGGCTCCAGAGATTCCCCAGCCACTGTATAGGAGATATCTGTAAACAGTAAAAATTGTCATGGTAACCACTCTGGACAATATACTTATATGGACATTTACAATAAGGTCAAGTGTCACCATGAACAACCAGTGATTCAAGGTTTTCTATCCAGAAGATGAGCTGTAGGTCTACGATAATGTCCATCGTAAATACTGAAGACCATCATTTAATCACCAAGGCAAAGGGTGCAACCTAAAAACTCATGTCTGTGCAGTTTTCAGAAAAAGACTTCAGAAATCTTTGATCTGTTTTCAGTAACGCTTCATCAAACAACTACTGGCTACATGTGTTTATTTCTATAAACTTATAATCCTAAAAAGGGTTGACTTTGTGTCTACGTATCGATCATGATGTTAATGTTTATATAAAGGTGCTTAATCTTAAGCTTTTTGAGCTAAGTTTCATAGCTGCAGGCTGAGATCCATGAAATACAAGGATTAAACAAACATAAAACCAGCAGCAATCTAAATTTTGTTAAATTGTCCTTTTCTTCAAATTCTTAGAAGGATTATATTCTGACAGAAGCCAGTCTGTTAGCTATAGAAACTTCCATATGACTTGGCCACTGACTCGACATCAGTTAACAGAAGCCAGTCTGTTAGCTATAGAAACTTCCATATGACTTGGCCACTGACTCGACATCAGTTAACAGAAGCCAGTCTGTTAGCTATGGAAACTTCCATATGACTTGGCTACTGACTTGACATCAGTTAACAGAAGCCAGTCTGTTAGCTATAGAAACTTCCATATGACTTGGCCACTGACTCGACATCAGTTAACAGAAGCCAGTCTGTTAGCTATGGAAACTTCCATATGACTTGGCTACTGACTTGACATCAGTTAACAGAAGCCAGTCTGTTAGCTATAGAAACTTCCATATGACTTGGCTACTGACTTAACATCAGTTAAGAAATATATATCTACATTTTATATTACATTTTTACCAATGAAATATCGAAAATTATTCATTCTATGAAAGTGATATTTCTCACTAGTGACCAATCAGAGCACTGCTTACAAAAGACAATGGGGAAAATCAAAATTTGCATATAGATCTCCGTCATGTTATATGACATCATATAATGCAAGATAGAATACAAAACGTCACAATTTGGTGTTCATTTTTGAACCGTTGACAGAAAAATGCAATGAATTCTGGAAGAGATTGAACTACCTCGGTATATTTTGGTATAAAATGTAATAAACAGAACATCTAACAGTATTTTTAGTAATACCAAATATAATTTACTCGTGTGGCTAATAAGACACTCTCTTCCTCTATATATTATCGTGGACATAATGAGACCTATATAAGCAAGAAAGATCAACTGATTTGTTTGATTTGATAAGATGGCCCAGATGGATTCAGTTCTGGAGGAGTTTTATAATGGTAGAAAATTTTATCATTCCCATTGAAAATCCACGTCTGCTGACCAAACCCAAATACTCTTTATATCTGATTGGGGAATTGAACCTTCCAGAAGTGACCGTCTGGTACGTCCCTACTCCGTACCTCGCCCCATTACCTTATAATCTGTTGGTCCTAGTGTCTCCAGACCTGACCTATCATCTGGTACGTCCCTACTCCGTACCTCGCCCCACTACCTGGTAATCTGTTGGTCCTAGCATTTCCAGATGCGATACATTGCCTCTCTGACACACTACGATCCCCATGGCACTTAAGTATGTAAACATCTGAGAACGGTCAACAACAAAACGCCCAGAGAATTTAGCAGCAATGTATACGAAAATCCAGTAACAATTCCTGGGACTATATGCTCTGACTAAAGGCGGGGGTGGGGCTATCACAGGACAAGGAATTGGAAATGGCCTTCAGAAATGGATGGGTTTGTTACCAGGGAAAGGCTTGAATTTTCAACTAAAGTATCATAAAATCTGAAGCATGTTGTCTGTAGTCTGTTGGTGGACAACAGTGAGACATTCCTATGGACGTTATATATATCAGATATAGGTACCAGACAGACAGTCCTGTTGGTGGACAGTGAGACGTTCCTATGGACGTTATATATATCAGATATAGGTACCAGACAGACAGTCCTGTTGGTGGACAGTGAGACGTTCCTATGGACGTTATATATATCAGATATAGGTACCAGACAGACAGTCCTGTTACAGCAGGTGTCTGAAAGGTCCACAGTGGTGACCAGTGAGGCGGGGAAGTTGTGGGGAAGGTGTCTGTTAGGTCCACAGTGGTGACCAGTGAGGCGAGGAAGTTGTGGGGAAAGTGTCTGTTAGGTCCACAGTGGTGACCAGTGAGGCGAGGAAGTTGTGGGGAAAGTGTCTGTTAGGTCCACAGTGGTGACCAGTGAGGCGGGGAAGTTGTGAGGAAGGTGTCTGAAAGGTCCACAGTGGTGACCAGTGAGGCGGGGAAGTTGTGGGGAAGGTGTCTGTTAGGTCCACAGTGGTGACCAGTGAGGCGGGGAAGTTGTGGGGAAAGTGTCTGTTAGGTCCACAGTGGTGACCAGTGAGGCGAGGAAGTTGTGGGGAAAGTGTCTGTTAGGTCCACAGTGGTGACCAGTGAGGCGGGGAAGTTGTGGGGAAGGTGTCTGAAAGGTCCACAGTGGTGACCAGTGAGGCGAGGAAGTTGTGGGGAAGGTGTCTGTTAGGTCCACAGTGGTGACCAGTGAGGCGGGGAAGTTGTGGGGAAAGTGTCTGTTATGTCCACAGTGGTGACCAGTGAGGCGGGGAAGTTGTGGGGAAGGTGTCTGTTATGTCCACAGTGGTGACCAGTGAGGCGGGGAAGTTGTGGGGAAAGTGTTTGTTAGGTCCACAGTGGTGACCAGTGAGGCAGGGAAGTTGTGGGGAAAGTGTCTGTTATGTCCCCAGTGGTGACCAGTGAGGCGGGGAAGTTGTGGGGAAGGTGTCTGTTAGGTCCACAGTGGTGACCAGTGAGGCGGGGAAGTTGTGGGGAAGGTGTCTGTTAGGTCCACAGTGGTGACCAGTGAGGCGGGGAAGTTGTGGGGAAAGTGTCTGTTAGGTCCACAGTGGTGACCAGTGAGGCGAGGAAGTTGTGGGGAAGGTGTCTGTTAGGTCCACAGTGGTGACCAGTGAGGCGGGGAAGTTGTGGGGAAAGTGTCTGTTATGTCCCCAGTGGTGACCAGTGAGGCGGGGAAGTTGTGGGGAAGGTGTCTGTTAGGTCCACAGTGGTGACCAGTGAGGCGAGGAAGTTGTGGGGAAGGTGTCTGTTAGGTCCACAGTGGTGACCAGTGAGGCGGGGAAGTTGTGGGGAAGGTGTTTGTTAGGTCCACAGTGGTGACCAGTGAGGCGGGGAAGTTGTGGGGAAAGTGTCTGTTAGGTCCACAGTGATGACCAGTGAGGCGGGGAAGTTGTGAGGAATGTGTCTGTTAGGTCCACAGTGATGACCAGTGAGGCGGGGAAGTTGTGAGGAAAGTATCTGTTAGGTCCACAGTGGTGACCAGTGAGGCGGGGAAGTTGTGGGGAAGGTGTCTGTTAGGTCCACAGTGGTGATCAGTGAGGCGGGGAAGTTGTGGGGAAAGTGTCTGTTAGGTCCACAGTGGTGATCAGTGAGGCGGGGAAGTTGTGGGGAAAGTGTCTGTTAGGTTCACAGTGGTGACCAGTGAGGCGGGGAAGTTGTGGGGAAGGTGTCTGTTAGGTCCACAGTGGTGACCAGTGAGGCGAGGAAGTTGTGGGAAAGGTGCACGTGTCTGTTAGGTCCACAGTGGTGACCAGTGAGGCGGGGAAGTTGTGGGGAAAGTGTCTGTTAGGTTCACAGTGGTGACCATCACCATTCATTACCATATATACCATAACACTGCTGATTCACAAAATTCTAACAGCTGATTTTCATAAAATTTGTTCGATAGCTTTTGCAAAAACATTCAAATCAGAATTCTTATCAACTTCTTATGATAATAACATAAACCTGGTTTGAAAGCGAAAAGTTGAAAAATGTAGGAGGTGATTGCCTGACAAACAAAAGTGTACTCAGGAATGGATGGATGGACACCTTACCATAATACTAGTGTCAGATTTGACAGGCATATTAAAAAATAATTGATCCAATATCTAGTTATTAATTATCATCTGTAATTTGTCTTAATTATTATCTTAATACTTAAGTATGACAGATATAACAGGTTTATTTAATGGGGTTATATATACATGTATAACAGGGTTATATAATGGGTTTATATGTAACAGGTTGTTTACTTGATAATCTGACTGTAAAACCTATCTGTCACTAAGTGATATAAACCATGTCCATACACCACAGGCTAATGATATCACTCCTTATTAGATTTAGGCTCGGAATCTGCTTCAGGTATGAGAACATAAAACATTGGGGTGAACCGTGTACACTTCCTGATACAAGGTTGATGGTGTCTTCAGCACTGTTAGTCTCATGTCAGTATGTACCTTTCCACTTTAATTTTGACAAATGTAATGCTTTTTTTGTTTCTCCGTTTCTTCCTCTCAACGATAACTAGGCCAGGGGTCCAGATATGGTTATCCATCATGCGAGATTTTATTATGTTAGAAGAATATGCCAAAATTCTTCTAGAAAATAATGGTGTTTTATTGGCAAAGTAAATTTATGTCCCTGCAGAGGGACCGTCAAACAAGAGAAGCTGAACACTCACATAACTCACATTATGGTAAATGTTCACAAATTCTGATTATATTTTATCTATGGTAAATGTTCACAAATTCTGATAATATTTTACCTTTGGTAAATGTTCACAAATTCTGATAATATTTTATCTATGATAAATGTTCACAAATTTTGATAATATTTTATCTATGGTAAATGTTCACAAATTCTGATAACATTTTATCTATGGTAAATGTTCACATATTCTGATAATATTTTATCTATGATAAATGTTCACAAATTCTGATAATATTTCATCTATGATAAATGTTCACATATTCTGATAATATTTTATCTATGATAAATGTTCACATATTCTGATAATCTTTTATCTATGATAAATGTTCACATATTCTGTTAACATTTTATCTATGATAAATGTTCACAAATTCTGATAATATTTTATCTATGATAAATGTTCACATATTCTGATAATCTTTTATCTATGATAAATGTTCACATATATTCTATTAACATTTTATCTAAGTGCAATGGCTCTGCTTTTGGTCTACATACATGCCAGAATATCCGAGTATTTACTACACTTCTCTTTGCGAAATTTTGCTCCTTGTTGCCTTAGAGAATCCAAATGTACCCTTTATACATTAATGTTCAAAATGTTTGCACAAAAGTGTACAAAGCAAAAAGGAAAACTGGCTGTAACATAGATCATTAATGCAATAAAATCTAGCTTGTCTGGTATGTTAAAGATTAGACATTATGTATATGTTGGTAAAAAGTACAGTGCTATTGATCTATAATATGTTTCAGACAGAGGACTTGATCTCTGACATCAGATGTCATACACTGAATCTGTTGTGCTGTCATTTGTATCATTCCACTTGTTTTCCTGAGTACTTGACTGGTCCATGCTGGACATAAACAACACACTATTCCAAAACTCCTGAGAATTATTATATTGCCATGAATTTGAACATGTACCAAAAACAGGCTGTTTCATGTCTGATTTAAGCATACAGAAAGTTATTACCTACATTTGAGTGACTGTATACAACGTTAACTGTACCAACATTTCACTGTATACGGATGTACCTACATTTCACTGTATACAGCTGTACCTACATTTCACTGTATACAGCTGTACCTACATTTCACTGTATACGGCTGTACCTACATTTCACTGTATACAGCTGTACCTACATTTCACTGTATACAGCTGTACCTACATTTCACTGTATATGATCACCTGTACCTACATTTCACTGTATATCACCTGTACCTACATTTCACTGTATACAGATGTACCTACATTTCACTGTACACAGCTGTACCTACATTTCACTGTATACATCTGTACCTACATTTCACTGTATACGGATGTACCTACATTTCACTGTATACAGCTGTACCTACATTTCACTGTATACAGCTGTACCTACATTTCACTGTATACGGCTGTACCTACATTTCACTGTATACGGCTGTACCTACATTTCACTGTATATGATCACCTGTACCTACATTTCACTGTATACAGCTGTATACCTACATTTCACTGTATACACCTGTACCTACATTTCACTGTATATGGCTGTACCTACATTTCACTGTATACAGCTGTACCTACATTTCACTGTATACGGCTGTACCTACATTTCACTGTATACACCTGTACCTACATTTTACTGTATACACCTGTACCTACATTTCACTGTATACACCTGTACCTACATTTCACTGTATACACCTGTACCTACATTTCACAGTATAGAGCTGTACCTTCATTTCACTGTATACAGCTGTACCTACATTTCACTGTATACAGCTGTACCTACATTTCACTATATACGGCTGTACCTACATTTCACTGTATACAGCTGTACCTACATTTCACTGTATACAGCTGTACCTACATTTCACTGTATACACCTGTACCTACATTTCACTGTATACGGCTGTACGTACATTTCACTGTATACAACTGTACCTACATTTCACTGTATACGGCTGTACCTACATTTCACTGTATACGACTGTACCTACATTTCACTATATACACCTGTACCTACAT